>NC_141140.1:38157836-38459265 GCF_053477565.2 Lygodium microphyllum | reverse complement strand
ATGCGCATACTGCAGTAGACTCAACAACAACAAATCAAAATGTTATAACAATAACAACAAAGGCAAGAAGAAGAGAAGATTTATTCCACAGCTATCAAGACCCTAGAAGAAGTTAGGCGTGAATTAAAACAATTTAATGGTCAAAATGTCTCTAGTTTCATTCATTTGTATGCTGAGAAAATGCTCTTCTTTGGTGTACCGCAATATGCATGGAGCCGTTATTTTGCCAGACTAGCCAAGAATGGTCTTCAAGAAAGAATCCATGGTCTTTTCCAACAAGATGCGGATTGCACTGCATTCAAAAAATCCCTACGCGAAGAATTCTTCTTAGAAGACTCTGGCCTTATGACAAAGAAAAGTTTCACAAATGAATGGGTTGAAAAACCCAACAAAGGTTTTAGCTACAACAGCTCTATACCATGAATTTGAAAGTAATTTTGGACAACTTGATAATACTGAAGACCAACAAAGTATGAAAGGTCGGAAGATTGAATTATTCCTTAAGGTTGCAGATCCCATTCTGCAAGAAAAGCTTGTTGATCACCTAGAAGATGCTACCTCCGAATCAGGAATCAAGACTGCATGGATAGATGTTACTGATGTAGTTAACATGGTTGCTCGAAGAGAGCGGATGCGACTAAGATTTGGCTCTACTTCAACTTCAACAACTCCATTGATGGAGCTTGTTCCACCTTCAAAATTCCCTATTCCTTTGACTAATCAACCAACTCTTTCTTCTTCTGTTCCTTCTAAAAATGATGTCATGGATGAACTTATTAAAAGCATGCATGAACTTCATTTGAATCTTACATAAATTAGTTCCAAAGTAGAGAATCTGGATGTCAAAGTTGAAGAATGAGGACGATCATCAACTCAAAGACCCATGAGAGAAGGCCTTAAGAGGCGTTGTATTTGGTGCGACAGCCAACAACATGACAAGAGGTAGTGTTCTGCCTTCCATGAGGCTGAAGCACAGAAGCTCGTCTTTTGGAAAGACGGAATAATCCATGCAGCTGAAATTGGTCTTCCATTGGAGCCAAATTTTGGCAATGGTGGAATGAAGAAAAGATTAGAAGATTTAGCTGTAAAGAATGCCTATGCAACAATTGATGCGGCTACCTATGGGCTGCAAATTGAGCCAACTAAATCAATTTTGAAAGCATGTAAAGCTAATGTGCAATCTAAAGTATGGATGTAGGCACTAGATCAAATGGAACGTGATAAAGTAGCCAAAGAAGATTTGGTTAACGCCAGTGCATTCGAGGAATAATTGGTTGGAAAGAACTGGTAGATTCTTTTTCCGCCTTTGCACATTTAGCTCACATCAATAATAAATAAGTCTTGATTGAAGAAAAGAGAAGAAGAGAAGATGAACCAGGGCCTTTCTCTTCTGGCCCTCCAAAACGGGTAACTAGAAGAACACTTGAACAACCAAAGCTTGCTGAAAATATAACCCCAGATCAAGAGATGGAAGATGCGCCACAAACAAAGAAGACCAAAGGAAAGAAGAAAGGCAAGTAGCCAGGCTACAAATTGCAGTTTGACATAGAATCTGCAACCGATCTCAAATGAGTCCTAGAAGAACGAATTCTAGGAAGCAAAATTGAATTCACCTTAGGCGAAATTCTTGGAATCGCCAAACATGAATTCTATGATGTAATTATTAATGTAATCAAAAGGAAAAGACAATATGTTGGTGATGAAGCTGAAGAAATAGTGCATGCTTTTTTGCAAGTTCTTCGAGTTTTTGTGCAGGATGAAGAGAAGCTGACTTCACAAGGAATTCATCTTGAAGCAGTTAAAGAATTAACTATAGCAATTGAAGCTGAAGATAAAGCAAACATGAATGCAAAAATTAAAGAAGTGAAAGTTGAAAATGTAATGGTTGGCTGGTCTAAACTAGTTGGGCAGCCCACCTCTAAAAAAGAAGGCCGTCTACAGCACATGCATGAGGAGGAAGAGGCTTGGTTCATTCCAAGAAGTCACTACTCCCATACGCATTGGGCAAGAGCAACAATGGAGACAATTGTCAAAATTGGAGAAAAAGAATCACCATGTATTGCACTCTTAGACCATGGCTCGGAGATAAACGTCATGGCAAGGAGTCTCTATGAAAGTGGCGGATGGCCCATAGATGTTGATCCAGGATGGCGAATGAGAGCTATAAACAACTTTTCTGGAGAGTTATATGTTGCATGTCCTAATGTGCAGGTAACTATTGGAGACATAAAATATAATTTTTACTTTTTTGTTCAAGACTATTATAGTTACCCTATCATTCTTGGGCAACCTTACATTTCTGAAGCCTGCTTGGAAACAAAAGCTCTTGATGATGGTTCTTCCTATGCTTGAATCCAAAGCAAGGATAATGAACGAGTTGTCCAATTTCTTATTGTGTGTGTTAACCATCATCGAAATAGAGATCAACTGCGTGATTATCCTATGCCTCCTAATGCCCAAGAATTCAAGGGTTTTCGGGCTGCACTACTATAAAAGGAGGCTATGGTAGTGCATCATGTAAAAAGATTGAGCCTCCTTATGCTACAGAAATTGTCTCTAACAAATTTGTATGTATGTACAGCCAATAGTATGGGCTATTATAAATCTCTTCCAGCCATGACTAAGGCTGAAAGAAAATATTTATGTCATGTAAAAAGGGAGCTGAAAACTTATGACATGATGGCTGAAAATGAAGATATTTTGGGCATTTTTTTTGGATTGATTACTACTGACACATTGGTTGAAATATATGCAGCTGCTCATGCAAAAAATGAGGCTAAAAATCAATCCATAGAAGTATGTACATTGGATTTTTATCAAACAATTCAAGAATTTGTTGAACAGGAAGACATTGGTTTACTCAACAAGGTTGAAGCGTAATTGGAGACAAAATACAAGATGGTGGATAAGAAAGTCAAACTTGTGGCAGTCCCATTGCCTCCTGAAAGTGAAGGGCTGGCTGATAGGGCAGCAAATCAGTCAAGTCTTCGTGATCCTTCTAACATTGGTCACAAGTTCACATCTGAAAGTATAAAAGAGCTCAAAATAGGTGAAAATTCTTTCCTTTCGTCGGCTGAAAAACACTCTTTTATGCAAATGCTAATGAAACATGGAAAAGCTTTTGTATTTCAACCAAGTGAAATAGGCTGTGTGGATCCAAATATTGTGGCTCCAATGGTCATTTTTACGATCCCACATGTGCCTTGGAACCTCAAGCCTATTCATGTTCCAAGGGCGCATTTGCCCAAATTACTGGAACTTCTAAATGAAAATATCAGAATGAAGATTTTAAAACCTTCTTCAGCGCCCTACTCAAACCAATGGTTTACCGTGCCCAAGAAAAATAGATCTTTACGATTCATTCAAGATCTACAGCCTGTTAATTGTGTCACAATCCGAAATGTTGGTTCAGGTCCAATTGTTGATGAGTTTGCTAAAGCTTTTGTAGGTAGAGAAATTTATTCTATGGGTGATCTATATTCAAGATATGACCAATTTCAACTTTCATTAGAAAGTCGAGACATTACCACAATGAAGACACCTCTTGGATTGGTCCGCATGTACACTCTACCACAAGGTGCAACAAACTTCGTAGTCCATATGATGAATGCCATGCACAAAGTCTTAAGGGACTTTATTCCACAACTTAATCTTCCATTTCTTGATGATGTATCTATCAAGGGATGTAAAGTCAATGAAAAGAATGAGGAGCTTGACGAAGATGACTGCAGGACATTTGTAGTTAACCATATTCATGATTGTGACAAGATTTTGACAAGGCTAGAAGAGGTACATCTTACCCTTTCTAGAGCTAAGTCGATTTTTGGAGTAGAAGAAGTCCTAGTGGTCGGTCATCTATGCGGCACCTATGGACGCAAACCTTCTCCAATCAAGATAGATGCCATTAGCAGAATGCAAAAAAAAGAAGCACAAATGTTTCAGAGGTGAGAAGATTTCTTGGCGCGTGTATATTCTATTGCATATGGATACCATATTTTGCTCATGTAGTCGAAAATCTTTATCAATTATTAAGAAAAGGCCAAAGATTCTCTTGGGGTAATGAGCATACTCTGACTATGCATAAATTAAAGAAGCTGTTAATTTCAACCCCCACTCTCAAAAGGGTTGATTATTCAAATGGTCAACCCATCATCCTTACTGTGGATACAAGTCCCATTGGGATAGGATGGGTTGTTGGCCAAGAGGATCTTGAAGGTAACAAGTATCCAATTTGTTTTGGAGCAAAAGTTCTCAATGAACATCAAAGAAGGTATGCACAAGTAAAAAGGGAATTGTGGGGAGTTGTAACAATATTAAAGTGTGATCGTGAATACTTTATAGGTGCTTCCGTAGTGGTAGAAACTAATTGTCTTCCACTCTTGGCCATGATTGCCAACTGCTCTACACCCAACATTGCTATCCTAAGATGGATTGCATATATTAAATCTCTCAACCCCGAATTAAAGCATATTGCAGGAAAGGTGAATCCAGTTGCTGACATGCTATCACGTGCAAGATATGACAATGAAGAAGAGCTTATGGAAGAAGATGAAGTTGAAGGATCTATACTTGCTGAATTTCATTCAATGGCTGCTGAAAATACATTTTCACTTACTGCATAGACTAGTCCAAAGCTGAAAACAACATGATGGTCAACTAGAAGCCATCGTGCTCATTGCATTGCTCAAGTTCTAGTTCATTTCCTTGAAGAAGATTGGCTGAAGATTGGCCAATATTTGAGCACAATGAAGAAGAAGGACACTTGGACTGATGAGGAGTTCAAGCATATCAAGAGGAAAGCTTATGGCTTTTTTTCTTAAAGAAGGACATCTATGGAAGCATGCAAAGAAGAAGAAAGGAGCGCCTGTTTGAGTTTTAGGTAACAATAGATTACAACAACAGGTAATAAAGGAATTTCATGAAAGCCTACATTGGGCTGTCCATAGAGGCATATGGGGAACCTTTTGTAAAGTCAAAAAAAATATTGGTGGCAAAACATATATCGGGACATAGCACATTTTTTTGAAACCTGTTATGTGTGTCAAATGTATTCTATGGTTAAGCATCGAGATGGGTTACAACCAACTTATCCCTTGTCGATACATTATAGATGGGTATTGATCTTGTAATCATGCCTACAGGAATATGGAATATGCGGTATTTAGTGCTTGCAAGAGAGGATCTAACCAATCAAGTTGAAGGCAAAGCCTTAACAACCAAATCCACTCAAGTTGTTTGTCATTTTTTGCTTGAAGAAGTGTTTTGTAGATATGGTTGTGTGGGTAAAGTAACTGCAGATAGAGGAGAGTTGGATGCTGATGAGGCACGCAAATTCTTTGCTCAATTGGGTATTAAGTTGGATTTAACATCAGCCTACAACCTTGAAGGCAATGGAAAGAGTGAGAGAGGTCATCAACCTATTCTCAAAGCTCTAGCAAAGTCTTGTAGAGGAAAGATCAAAGAATGGCCTAAAATGCTACCATTTGTATTATGGGTTGACCGGACTACTCATAGTTCAGTGATTGGCTATATGCTAGCTGAACTTATGCATGGACAACAACCAATTATGCCAATTGAAAAATCTATTCTCACATTGAGTCTTCTACCTTGGGAGGAAGGCATCAGTAGAGAAAAGTTGCTGACTTTGTGCATATGGCAGCTAGAAAGTAGGCTTGAAGGCCACATCACAAAAACACGTATGTGTTGCATTCGGAATGCATCTACTTAAAGCAGAATGAAACAACATCAAGCTACAATTGCGAGGATGACTAAACAGGACAATCTTAATGATAGATGCACCTTGAATGACACTGCACAGATGACCCAAGAAATCAGTGGAGAATCCACATCTGGCCATGTAATTGGGGACTCAAGGGCATGTATCAGAAGGCTTGAATTTACAAGCCAAGACTCGGAAGACGAAGACATAGTACCGCCTACGTATCTTAGGGTCAAACTCACCACAAAAAGGGGACACTGTGTCAATGCTCTCATCGACGAAGGAGCTGAATTTAATATCTTGACCTATGAAGCATGGACCCTACTAGGCCAACCAGAGCTCACACCGACTAATGCAACTCTTAACTCGTGTGGGGGACACCCACAAGCACTTATAGGGAAGTGCAACATCCTTGTAACCATTGAAACTAAAAGCTTGCCTATCCTATTTCATGTCCCCCCAAATAGCGCTAATTGTGGAAAGAAAATCCTCCTAGGATGACCCTTCAAAAGGGTGACAAAGTGTGAGGCTGATTATCTAGCATAAAGGATACACTTGATGCTACCGGATGTGAGGATAATCGCAACCTTAGCAAGGGTGACATCATTAAACCTCTAGGGAAAGACAAGGAATGTTCTGACATACTAGGAAAGCCTAGCAACAGGAGTAAGGACTTGTTGAAAGAGTTGATACAAGCACATGTTGAACAGAGAGAACCAGTGAGCGAGGCCATGCTTGAAATAAGAAGGCCAGGAGACAATGCCAAGGACAGTCTGTGGACTTACAAATATCACAGAAGACAACAAAATAAGACTAGGCCTTACAGACGAAGGCATCGATGGAGAGCTAACACAATGCCATGATGGATATCCAAAGCGTTGCTATGTGGTCAAGGGTATTATGTAGGTAACCGATGGATTTGGGTACCAAAGCCCCGGACTAAACCACCTCTGTCAGTGGAAGGCCAAATCGTATCAAAAGCAGGGAAGTGCAGGAGGAAATCTAAAGAAAACCAAGTTTCGAGTCAAAAACATTGGAGTGATTGAGTCCCTCACGATCAAAATCAAGAAATCAAACTGGACTATTCAAAGGGTAGATCCTTAGACTAGCATGCTAGACAAGCATATATGAGATGTAATCGTTGAGGGTACGCAAAAGCCACTAGTGCCCAAGGAGACTTCAATTTCCCAAGTGGATAACAAGCGTCATGGACACAACATTGCTCATGGCAAGGTTAAATGCTCAACAACACAAATGGCAAAATCATCTAACAGCCATGAGCAAATCTCCCAGCTAGTGTCAAAGCCACTTAGGAGTCCCAAGTCTCCTACACCCTCTTTCCCTAAATGGACACAGGAAGCACAACAGCAGTCATCAAGTGTAGCCACTCAATCCTAATCTCTATCTTTATCCAAGCTTCCAGATGCCCAAGAGGTGGGACATGACACCACCTGTAGCTCTCGGCCCAAGGATATGACTGTGCAATCTAATGTGACTAGATCAGTGGAGGCTCGATCTGCACAAGTGAATGCTCAAAGGGAAACAAAAGACATAACCACTTCCAATTTTCCTGAGGACCTGACATCGCAATCTATTAACAGTAGCCAATCACTGAACTAGCCATTACTACTTCCAATCAGGAATCACAACAGTCATAGCCTTTGGCCGTGAGGACACCTTTGATGGAAGGCGTCCTTGGCCATTCACTTGTAAAAGAGGTGTCGTAACCAACATCTTTTACACCCTTGGCACTGCCAAAGCACCTGAAGCCTAGGCTGGAGGAGAGATCTCTTGAAGAGGTGGCCAAGGAGAGGGCGCATCTGACCAATCAACCTAGCAAGGCTATTCAGCATGCCGCAGCCATGCTCCATAAGGACACACCAGAAAAAGCACCTGAAGCCTAGGCTGGAGGAGAGATCTCTCGAAGAGGTGGCCAAGGAGAGGGCGCATCTGAGCAATCAACCTAGCAAGGCTATTCAGCATGCCGCAGCCATGCTCCATAAGGACACACAAGAAAAATATAATGTTGAGGACCAACCAAACACATCAACGGTTGACCTGGTTCAGGGTCTTGAGTCCTTAAAGGATGCACCGCATTTGCCCAAGACAAAGAGGAGAAAACAATGGCAATTGCTAGTGGCTGTAGACACCAAGAAGATTGAGACCAAGAGCGCTGATGAGATGAGGAATAAAGTGTCGAGTCCATCTACCAATGAGCCCGTTGCCATCTCTCCTAACAGCGGTGAAACCTCAGACACATCCGTGTGCTCTGAAAAATCAAAGCAACCATTACCATCAATAGTTTCTTACAACACTCAATCGACTGACAACATAATTCCTGCTGACTAATCAAGAGTGGATACAACACTGTCACAACAGGATGACAAGACTATACGGGTCACATCCAAGGAGAACCACGACACAATAGTAGCAAGGCCTCAGGAGAAACATGGAAACCCCGAGAGCATAAGCAATCCTAGCATTGACCAATCTTGCTCGTCTAGGCAAATACGCGGGATCTAGAGCATGGCAGATGCGAAAGCTATGGAGGTTGAAAGAGGAAAAAGAAACTCATGAAGACATTCACCCTGACTAGGACAAATTGTTACACAAGTGAATTAGGTTCCAAGATTGAGACTTGGACTCATAAACACAATCTTGTGTATTGATAGTGACATGACACTTTACTGGAAAGAAAAGAGTACTATCATTGCATTAGAAAAAGAGTGCAAGTACAATGCTTTATAGGAATTGAGTGGTGGTACTTTCTCCTACTGTGCATATGGGATTCTGGTCCTGAGCCCTCACTGCTTCTCACAAAGGGACTAAGGTAGGTGTGATTGCAAATATCTCAATATCCCTCCTCAATCACAACCAAAAGTGCAAAGTGTGTAGAGGCTTTAGTGAAAGAAACACCTGTAAAGTGTGGGCACACCATAAACATGGCAAAAACACCAGAGGCTATCACAGAAAAGGCTAAGTGTGGATATCACAAACATGATGGACATCTAGAGGCTGTAGCAGGGACCTCACAAAGTGTACAGAGGCTGTAGTACAAGGATAATTGAGGAGTTTACAAGTTTATGTTTGGGGCATTAGGGCTAGGAAATACAAAACTAAAAAAGTCTATCTAAATAGAAGGACTGATGAGGTTTGTCCTTCTCCTGTTGGTCTTCTTCTTCTTCTTCTACTTCTTCCTTTGCTCCATTTTCTTCTTCTTCTTTGACTGCAACTAGATAGGCCTTTTGGGACCTATTTCTGGCATGGCAGAACTTCTTGGTGTGTCCGGTCCTTTTGCAAAAGTCACAGAAGAGCTAATCCTTCTTGCCTTTGTACCTGTTTCCAACATATAATGCATGCTCATCTCTAGAGGTACTTGGTTCTTCCTTAGTTTTTATCTTCTTTTCCTCCTCTAACAGTGATGCCTGGATTACAACAAGTTCAGGATTTGGCATATTGATTGAAGTTGTTGATACATTATTAAATTCTGGAGGCAAACTCTTAAGTAGAACACCGATGCAAACATCTTCTTCCATTTTAATGTTGATTCTTGCAAGTTGGGTTAGAAGTCCTTCCATGTAATTTAGATGTGTGGCAAGTATCTGGACTTCATTTCAAGCCTGAAAAACTCAATTAGGAGACCATACTTTGATGATTTAGACTTTGCACCAAACAAATGTCAAGTCTCTTTCATGTATCTTGTGAGGTCTCACAGTTATCCACATGGTGGATATAGCTATCATCTAGCTCCAGTTTGATAATGGCCTGAGCCTTATCATCGTTCTTTTGCCAAGTAACAGTAAGATCCGCATCACAAGGCTTCTTTTCTTTTCCAGTGGTAATGGCCCAGAGGCCCTTCTTCATTAGGATCAATTTGATGCGGGTCTGCCAGGTATGAAACCCGACTTCTTTGAAACGGGCAGTTGGAGAATCTTTGCCCATGTTTGACTTGAGAGACCATCAACAAATTAGCTTCAAATGACTGAGAATAACCACGAATGAGTTGATCTTTGTATGTGTCAAAAGACACAAGCAATGGAAATGAAGTATCAAAAGATACTAGTTTGAAATTTGATGTTTGTTACTTGAGTTTGACTTGATGATCTTCAAAAACTCTTCATAGCTTTCCCTCCTTGCTGAAAACTTCAAATTAGAGTGGCCTTGGCTTGGTTTAAGTGGCAAAAGAGAGAAAATGAAGGAAAAATGAGCTTAAAGGTAAGTGGCTATGGCTATCCTGTCAAAACAGGGACCAGCACAACTGGTAAATGAGCTCCCACGCACTCCACAGGTTGAATATGCTCAAACCCTTTGAGATGGAGGACCCTCACTAATGGTTCTAACTCCCCCTAAGAGGGTTTCTACTCATTATGCTCGAGTTTAGAGATCTAAGCCTTCAAAATGGTCGCTGTCAAAACTGTGCCCAGATTTGGGAAAATGCAAATGCCGGGCATGGTGTGCATC
Source organism: Lygodium microphyllum (assembly GCF_053477565.2). Lineage (NCBI taxonomy): Eukaryota > Viridiplantae > Streptophyta > Polypodiopsida > Schizaeales > Lygodiaceae > Lygodium > Lygodium microphyllum. The sequence continues at coordinate 38,449,085 of NC_141140.1, read as the reverse complement.
AATCTCCTTGATTTTTGTGCCAAGAAGTTGCTTCTTGACCCGAAGAACAACTCTCTAGGAGAAATCTTGAAGAGATATGGCCTGGTTGATGAGATATGGCTACTCCAACAGAGGTAGGTAGGTGCTGTCCATAGACATAGTTATGGTAGCAACTCTGAAAAGAGGCAATGCTAAAGCTATAGTTGCCCAATCTCAATGATTGAGGTGCCAAGAAGGAGCTTTGGAAGTAGAGAAACATCTCCAGAAGGAAGTTCAAAGAGATTTGGCCTGTGGAGAGAGATATGAAAGCTTCAAACTCACAGGGTGCTGCTATCTATGGCTGTCATGGAAGCTTCATTGAAGGTAGGAATGCAAATGAAGTTGGAGATAGGGTCCAGTACTCAAACTGAGCTGAGAAGAGATGGAAAGGATCTGAGAGAAGTGAAAGGAGAGTTGGGCCATGCTCAACCGAGCTTTGATACCATGTGAAATACGCGGGATCTAGAGCATGGCAGATGCGAAAGCTATGGAGGTTGAAAGCGGAAAAAGAAACTCATGAAGACATTGACTCTGACTAGGACAAATTGTTACACAAGTGAATTAGGTTCCAAGATTGAGACTTGGACTCATAAACACAATCTTGTGTATTGATAGTGACATGACACTTTACTGGAAAGAAAAGAGTACTATCATTGCATTAGAAAAAGAGTGCAAGTATAATGCTTTATAGGAATTGAGTGGTGGTACTTTCTCCTACTGTGCATATGGGATTCTAGTCTTGAGCCCTCATTGCTTCTCACAAAGGGACTAAGGTAGGTGTGATTGCAAATATCTCAACAGGCCTGAGCCCCTAGCAATGCTAAAACCTAGGGAAACTCCTGGAACCTTGCATAAGATAGCAACTGAGCAAGCCCTCATCAAACATAGAAGTGTCATAGAATGCTTAACTGAGTTCGATGCTAAGCTCAAAGTGTTCGCACGGGTCTACATCCTTGCAAACATAAGTGCATTCCTTAGGGAGCAGCTTGAAGAATACTTGCCATTTCCCCTATCCTGGGAATAGCAAGAACATCTTAACGAGCACTATGGAAGGCTCTTGCATGAACGCATGCAACTCATTTCTGATGAGGAAGCTGACAAACTACGCTTAACTATGACATTCAATGATGTGCTCTACCAACCAAATTTCTTAGAGATAGAGCAACTAAAGCAACAATCAGAGGGTCGAAGTCAATTTGAAAAGCGTTGGTTTGAAAACCACATTACAATGGTCAAACTGGGAGCCTAGTCTTAGAGGAGAGATTGGCCAAATGTCGGTCTCAAAGAGTTCTAACCTATGTGGTGCCAACTTCCTTTCGAGTGCTGACTGCTATTCAGGATATGGACTAAGCCGAAACTAGCCAAGAAAACTCTCTAATTGATAAGGTTCGCACATTGAGGAGGAGCTACATGTTGCGAGTAGGCTCGAACAAGATACCATGCTACTCGATGTTGCAAAATATCTTTGTTATTGAGTAAGCTGCCACAAGTACTGGATGCGTGTGCCACACTCTAGTACAATCCTGAGTTCTACAATTGGTTTTTATCCTCACGAAGTAACATGGATTCGTAAATATGTACATAAATGAACAATGAGTTTTGCGACCCTGTATAGATAATATCAACACACACAAGTAATGATAGTTAAGCGCAGGGAGAAGAGTTGGGTTTGACAGGCTGAGCTCCTCAGGTCCTCCTCTCACCACATGTCTAGAAGTCGTGTGACCATTCCCACCTCCAGGTGGAGGGCATGCAACCCTCATTACAACCATAGGAAGCCTTGATCAACATCTCTAACGGCATAGATGGGGTGACGTCCCCTTCTATACACCTTTTCCATTTTCAGTCTATCCTTTCAGGGATGAGCCCTGCTTCACTCCATCACAACCAGTCCATGCAACTTAGCATAAGACAAAATCTGCTAATGACTGGAATATGCTCCGCAGTCAAAGCAGGACAAATATCATCACAGGGTTGTCCCTCTACAACAAATGGTGCATGCCTCACCTCACCCCTCCTCCTTATAAGCGCTTGATAATCCACTGTTTAATCCCTTTCATGAAAATAATTATATCCTACTTCAAAGCCTAACCTGCGTTCACATTTTGTAGATTTTCCCACAGAAGCTATCATGGAGCACACAATGTAGCTGGCCTGCAAGGAAGCTCTCAGCCATCGAAGGGAGCATAAGGCACTAGCGCCTCCACCAAAACGCTATGTGCCTACTCTAAAGAGGTACACGCTGAAAAGAGGCCCCAAGAGACATTGCTCAATATGCATGCCAAAAACTCCCCAAGCCAAGAGGACAAAGGCTCAAAGGAGCACCCGGGGTGTAGCAACACTGACTGTGCAGGCCCCCACCAGACGCTCGAGCACCAGGTGCTCGAAAGAGGAGAAGACAGCTAGAAACAAGTGGGAATTTGATGAATTGTTTAAAAGCATTCTTGAAACAACTGCGGCCAGGGACTATACCATTCGGGTCTCGGTCGATATCTTCCTTGCCCAGAGCCTAATGGGAGCCCCTCACTAACACAGCCCCAATCGCCCGACCACCTAAACTCACCCCGCCTAATAAAAATAGAATAGCCCCCATGTTGTATAAGCTACTTAACAAAAGCCATCTTGCCATAACTTTTTGTCCTTAAATGGTTAAAGGGGTAGGATCCCTAACTGTACAAACCTCCCTTACACCTACTACTAATACATGCCACGTCTTTAACAAGCACTGATGATATGCATCGTAGTCAGCACCATAGGATTTTGATAAAGTAATATCTTTGTGCGTTGCATCTGTTCATTATAATCGATACATGTGACTTGCATATACTCTCACAAAGTATCAAGTAGATGCAGGAGGACACATGTCTTTGTACGAAAGTGTTCAATGCCTAAGTCATCGCAAGATCACCAACCTCACAAAGAGCCATGACGAAGCCACACCGCCAAAGGTAAAGTCACCCTGGCCGATCGTCCCCACATTGTACGGCCCAAAACATGATCAGTGGTGGCCACTCTCTCCCTCTGGTCAAACTCTACACCTGGCACTCATGGTAGCTCTTACCTCAGTTGTACCAACATCGCACGTTTCAGAGAGGTTTTGCAAAATCTCCAGTGTCTCTCTCCATCTCAACAACTGTTCCTCTAGCAACAAGGCTAGGACACAATCATCTCTATAATATCCAGTGTCACAGCCTTTGAATCTAGATATTTTCCAATCCAATTGAAAGGCTGATAGTCTCAAATTATTGCAATGTTTGTGCTCATGTTATTCTTATAATTAAAAAAAAACCACTCACTATCACAGCACGACACCTAGGGGCCCTCAAATTCGGTATGCCCAGTGACCTTGGTCGGCTGGCTCTGTCGCCCCTAGTCCCCTAGCCCTCTACACACCCCCCACAATTGTTCAGGGCACATCAAGGGCAGTACATACCTAGGGAGCTTGTCTCGCCTATGGTTAGACCTGTCACCCTGATCCATTTGCACGATTCCTTTTTGCACTCTGCCTTAATACCATTGCAATCGAACGTGGTAAGCACCGCACGAATGGCCATGAAAAGTACACCGTACTCATCGAGCAAGCCGAGTAGCTACTAGATACCTCGGTATCAATATGTTCAATTATGCTACAACACCTTCAAGTGTACTTCTCCTCAACATGGCCAACTTTGCTTCATCCACATGTTGTTATGAGGAACCAGCCCACGGTCTTCTAACTACGTAATATCTAAGTATGCACGAGCACTCACATAATATCTGCACCAAAATATATACACACTTTGGGTCCTCAAGTAGTGTAGGACAATACTCTCATCTTGCTTAGAGTTTGACTTGTCTCCCAAACTAATTGAACTACGTCTTGTGCACGATAAAGAAGACTAGCACTACCCCGAGGGAGAGACCACATATGCGAGGTTTTCAATTGCAGGTATGGAAGACTCCCAACAAAGTGTCCTTCGCCCTTCATCAACACTCAACTCTGAATTCTTATCCTTTATTATCATGCAAGTCCACCAAGAATCGTTGGCTGCAAAATCCCAAGAACATCAACACCTGTGCCCACCCATGAGTGCGACTCCTAAACCTATCACCACCAACGTGCACCCAATGACCTTCATCTGCACCACCACCAAACTTCAGTGCATGCCAAATCCTGCTACCTACGATGGTGAGTGCCATGGGACTGGCGCTCGTCTAGGAGGGGGGTAATGTTAACCCTCAAACGAATAAGGTGGAAAAGTCAAAAAAGCTAAAGCAAAAGACAAGGCTAAGTCAAAAGTGAAAAAAAAGACGAAGGTGTGCCAAGAAGAATGTGGAAACATAAGAAGTGCAGAAAAGTCCTAAAGCAAGGAGAAAGGCACACAAGAAAAAGTGCAAGTCAATACTTTTATAAAAAAGGCGCAGGGCACATCATGATCTATTTTAAGAGTGTGGGGCTCTCACCCGTGCAATTTGTGAAGGTACATGGGCACTAGGAAGGAAGCTAGGAAGATAGGAGGACAATGGGAAAAAGGGGCCTAAGCCACGGCTGGCCATGTAAAAAAGGGGATAAGGAGATGACCACCCAAAAGGGATTTAGGGTTTGTATATAAAGTTGAAAAGTGAATGAGAAGCTCATTCTTGTGTGTGGCAAAAAGCTTCTTCTTCTTCTTCTCTTCTTCTTGCCTTCTTGCTTGTGCTTGAGAGAGGGAGTGAGTGTGATGCTAGGAGGCATATTACACGATGGATTCCGTGAGGTTTTACGGTGGATTACGTAAGATTTTATTACCGGGGCTCATACACAAAGTTCTTTGTGCGAGAAGTCGATGGGGACGCCTATCCTTTTCGGGCGTTTTGTTAATTTTATATGTATATGGGTAATTCCATAGCGGGTGATTCCGCAAAATACATATTTAAATTAATAAATGTTTATGAGTTTAGAGTGATGATGCCAGTAGGCATATTACACGGTGGATTCCGTGCCATGGTGGATTCCGTGAGGTTTTACAGTGGATTCAGTAAGATTTTATTACCGGGGCTCATACACAAAGTGGATTCTTTGTGCAAGAAGTTGATGGGGACGCCTATCCTTTTCGGGCATTTTGTTAATTTTATGTGTACATGGGTGATTCCATAGCGGGTGATTCCGTAAAATATATATTTAAATTAATAAATTTTTATGAGTTTAGAGTGCGCACTCGTGATAAATTAAGGTTAGGATTGATTTCTAGCCAATTTATTTATATAGCTGAAGACTGCTAGGTATTCACTTTTGTCGGTTTAATTGTATTATTTTTCTAACAATTGTAAATGCTTCAGTTGATGTGTAGAGCAAGCAACGGTGCCAGTGGAAAGCATTGGAGGATAGCGTGTATTCAAATTATCGTCAATATTTTTGATGGGCGCATATCTTAGGCATGGCACCTATATTTTGTCGCACTTATTTATCAAAGCGCTTGATATTTATTTATTATTTTTGTATGCGCATGGGTGCATGATTTAGATATTTGTACTGGACATTGTATTTGGGTACGCTTGATTTCTTGGGCGCCCATTAGCTTTAATTCTATTTGGCACAAAAGCAAACTCAAAAGCTAAAGCGTGCTATTTTGTAATTTGGGCTATTATTTGTGCTTGAAGATGAATAATATATTAAATACATGCTTTGTGGAGTGCTCACACAAGGCATGGGGGGAGATTGCACCCAATTGGTCTCTTGTTCATGTCGTGCAAGCTTTCTACATTGATTTGTGTGCAAAAAGTAGAGTTCTTTTGTTCTTGGGGACCTTCTGACGCTCACTATGCACGCATACGGTGACCAATCTGCGCACCAGTGGTATCAGAGCAAAGCTGAGATCGAGAGCTTCCAATCGCTTACCATCTTGCGCGAAGGCGGAGCTCCTAGAACGATCGAGCTCTACAGTCAGTTTCATCGCGAACGGTCGATACCAGTGTGTTCCTGGCAGTCAAGAACCCCCTTTTGCATTCTCTGATATCGCGAAGGACCAGCCTGTGTAGGCGAGGACAATGTGGATATCTTCTTCTTCAAGTCGTCTGTATACAGTAAGCTTCCATAGCCAAAAAGCTTAGAAGCTTTATCTCAAAGTTTAAAAAGCTTAATAGTAAGCTTTTAAAAAGCTTATTCAACAAATTCGTCACTAGGCGACAAGAATATATTCTGGGCAGCGTCAAAACGGCTGCCAACGTCCTCAGTTACATGAAAATCACACAGGCAATATCAAGTTTAAAGCTCTTTAATCCACTAAGTCTTCCAAGTCTCCTAAATACTGAAAGTCACAAAGGTTACTAAAGACTTACTCCAATAACTCTCATAGGGGCAGTTCACACGCAGAAGCACAGAATCCGTCTATTGCTCTCTAGTGTTACCTCCTCTCCCGCGCACTCCGATAGCTCCATGATGTGGGAGCTTTCGCTCAACCGCCAAGACCCACGGACCGCTTATTGTTTCAAGCGTTTCAAGCCGAGCACGAATGGCTACCTCTCATATAGCCGACCTACCTACCTCAAGTACCGGTTCGGGAAAAACCCTACTTCAATGCTTGATTCGAAGCGTGCAAGCGCTCAAGGCTTGAATCCGTTGGTTCCGGCAACGAATCACAGATGCAGATTGGGCAGGATGCTCAACTGTCTATAAGGCTTGGGGTTCTTTTGGGGTCTTCTACGATATTTATAAGTTCAAAGCCCGTCCTTGGCATTGTCCCTAGCGTGCTTGACAAGCAGATATCAGACGTAATCGTTGAAGATACGCAAAAGCCGCTAGTGCCCAAGGAGCCTTTGATTCCCCAAGAGGATAGCAGGCATCATAAACACAATATTGCTCATGGCAAGGTTAAATGCTCAACAAAGCAAATAGCAAAATCATCTAACAACCACGAGCAAATTTCCCAGCCAGTGTCAAAGCCACATAGGAGTCCCAAGTCTCCTACACCCTCTTTTTCCAAACGGACACAAGAAGCACAACAGTGGTCGTCAAGGGCGGCTACTCACTCCCAATCGCTATCTCCATCTAAGCTTCCAAATGTCCAAGAGGTGGGACATGACACTAGCCGTAGCTCTCGGCCCAAGGATATATCTGTGCAACCTAATGTGACTAGATCAACACATGCTTGATCTACACAAGGGAATGCTCAAAGGGCAACAAAAGACACGACCACTTTCGATCACCCTAGGGACTTGACACTGCAATCTACTAGTAGTAGCCAGCCCATTAAAGTAGCACAGATTCAGATTTCTGGTTGGAAGAGTATAAGGGACTAACTTCTGAGGTCACAGCAGGTTGGGATGGGGCAATAAGAGACCCACGGAATCAGGAAATACCACATTTGACACCCTGCCTTTTGAGAAGAGAGTGAGCTTGAGAGCCAGGGAGAGAGCGAGAGAGAGAAAGAGCTACGGGGAGATCGTTGATGTGCTGATCGATTCGAGCACCACACCGTTTCCAAGTACACCAGGCATTTCCCTCTGTTGCTTTGCATCTAATTAGACGGCACGGCACCATTCGATGAAGTAGACGTCAGCCTAGAGGTAGCGCGTGCAACTCGTGGGCCGTCGGCCGCGCAGTCGGACTAGTTCGTCCGAGTCCCAGAATAGGATCGCCCTATCTCTAAAGACGGACCATCAGACTCCGAAAATTGGACCTCTTCGAAAACCATCCAACTCCGAAAATCGGACCACTTTTCCGATCCGATTCCCAGAATCGGACCAGCCCAGAATCAGACCACCCTTGTCTGATTGATCGGACACTCGCCCGTCTGATTTTGAAAATCGGACACTTGGACCTTGGAAATTGGACAAAAGAAATCGGACCACTTAGAATCGAACGCCTGTCAAAATCGGACGTCCGATTCCAGAAATCGGACGTGACCAAAATTGGACCACTGGGCCGATCAGACCAACCCAAAATTGGACATCCACTTCTGATAATCGGACTCCTAAAAATTGGACATCTGAGAATCGGACAGAAAACGGGCTGAAACTTAGAGCAAGTAGTTCAAAATTTGGCTATAAACGGTCCTTCAAATTGCGCATGGAGTTTTCCGTAACGGCCTTACGGGCCGGGGGGGACTACTTCACCCCCCCTCCCGAACCCCCGCAGAGGGGGCTCTGCCCCCTCCGCACCTCCCCCAAGTAGGTTGGAGAGAAAATGCACGTTGTGACAAGTCCTCCAAATTGGACCCTAGTGTAGTAATGGCTCTACACGAGCATGGATTCTCACTTGCAAAAGAGTAACCAAAAGCCCATACCCGTTCACACTTGCAGACTTGCTGAACCAGTTTCAGCAAACGCAGAAGGTCATATGCAGTTTCTACACAACACTATTCTCTTGGACGACGGTTGTGACAAGAATACCGCATATGCAAAGGAGAAAGACCATCAAAGCCAAACAAAATTTATAAGCCTTGTATTCCCGCTTTTGAGCTACGCTCATCCCGCTAATAAGATTTAGAGAGTGTGAGGTCTTTTGGATTTTACAGGATGACCGAACAAAATATGGACGATTTTATGGCTGAAGGTGATTTACCCGAATCAACGATGGAACAAAAGTTGGATTTGATTATGATGCAGCTCAAAGAAGAACGAAGAGCCCGACAAGCTTTACAAGTTCAATTGGCCAATTTGCAATGATCTACCACCGACCAAGATGGATCGCAACCTGAAGATCTTATATGACATACCATTGATGCGACACTTGAAGCCCAATCCATCTGCAAAGAAACAAAGATAAGTAAAAGAAACTTCAAATTTCGTACTTTCAATGGATCATGAGATGGAAAGACTGCACTTGCATTTATCAGTCAATTTGATGATTACTTTCATGAAGAAACATACGCTGAGAAAGAAAAAATTAAATGTGTCACTAACCATTTAGTTGATCAAGCATCCTTATGGTGGACGGTGGTCCGCAAGAGCGCTGATTGTCCTACTACCTGGGAGACTTTCCAAAAGAAATTTTTGCAGAATTTCCTTCCTCCTCAGTTCCATGAAAAAGCCATCAAAAGCAATGGGATCTTCTACAGCAAAGAGATCGTGAATCTATTTCCCAATACACGGAACGTTTTTGGAATGCCCTACTGCAACTACGCATGCTCGAAGATGTACCTGAAGCAACTCATAAACACAAGTTTATGTCTGGTCTACTTGGACATTTCTATGCTGAAGTAAATATGTTCAAGCCAACAACCCTTGAAGATGCAATTTCCTTGGCTCATGACACTTAAGACAAGATTCGCGGAAGAGACAAGCGACCATAACAATTTCCAACTAATGGTAACTATGGTTCCAAACAATTCAATTCAAATTTTCGAAGATTCAATCAAAGTCATTTTCTTCCATCTTCATTCCGTAAGTCTTGGACACGACCACCTGCTTTGCCATCAAACACCAATCCAAACCCTAAGCTATCCTCACAGTCAAATCCCAACATTCCTAAACTTCCTGCCATTACCAATAATGTATCTAAAGTCAAACACATAGTTTGTTACAAATGCCATCAACCTGGACATCTAGCAGCTAATTGTCAAACGAAAAAGCCACCTGTCCATATCAATTATCTTGGAGCAATCGAAGAAGAAGAACGTGAGGAAATGCCTGACTTTACAGAAGATGATAATAACATTGGTACTACTTCAGATACTTTGCCAAGTATGCCAACTCCCCATTCTTTGTTAACAATGAAATGTTTTGTGCATGGTAAAGAAAAGACTATTTTACATGATGATGGGAGCACACATGATTTTATTTCTGCAAGGTTAGTTAAAGAATTGAATTTACAAACTGTTTCTATACATTATCGCATTAAAGCTGCATTCCTAGGAACAAGATATAATGGAACACAAGAGATGCATAATTTAGAAATTAAAATTGGTGAATATACTGAACGAAGAAATTTCCTAGTTGTACCTTTGTAGTCTAGTGACATTATCTTAGGAATGCCTTGGCGTCATCAATACAATCCTGACATAGATTATTCTACGCATTCAATTAAAATTTATTTTCAAGGAAAACAAATCTCATTGCATGGTATGCATGCTTCTAATAATTTTCCACTGCTTACTCATACTCAGGCTAAACGTGCATTACGTAAAAGTAGCAAATCTTATTTAATATGGGTGAATGAACTTCAAGCTAAAGAAAAACAAATGCATCCTAGGCATACACAATTTCTTGCACAATTTCAAGAATTTTTTGCTGTTGATTTACCACCTGGACTACCACCTTCACGTCCTGAAGATCACAAAATAGATTTAATTCCTAGAACACAACCACCATGTAAAGCACAATATAGGCATAACCAAATTGAACAGAAAGAAATTCAAAATCAAATAGAATAATTGCTTAACAGAGGATTAATTAGACCTAGTAGTTCTCCATTTGGTGCACCTGTTTTATTAGTGAAAAAGAAAAATAATACGTATCGCATGTGCATTGATTATCATGCCCTAAATAAAATTACTGTTAAGAATAGATATCCGATTGCTAGGGTAGATGATCTTATGGATAAGCTACAAGGATCTACCATATTCAGTAAGGTAGATCTTAAATCTAGTTATCATCAAGTAAGATTGGATAAATTTGATATATTCAAAACTGCATTTAGAACACAATTTAGACACTATGAATTTCTAGTTATGCCTTTTGGTTTAACTAATGCACTAGTCACATTTAGTCGTATGATGAATCGCATATTTTTGAAACATCAGCATTGTGTCATAGTATTCTTTGATAATATATTAGTATTCAGTAAAAATGAGAATGAGCATTATGAATATCTGTCTTTAGTTTTCAAGTTGTTAAAAGACAATAAATTATATGCTAATCCAGAAAAGAGTGAATTCTTCCAAATAGAAATTGAATATATAGGACATATTGTTTCATCAGAAGGTATTAAGGTTGACCCTAAAAAGATAGAAGCAATTTTAAATTGGCCCATACCCAAAAATGTGCATGAGTTACGTTCTTTTCTAGGTCTTGCTAGCTTCTATAGAAAGTTTGTGCAGAATTTCTCATTACTTGCATTACCTCTGACTAAACTTTTAAAGAAGGGTATTGTGTATAACTGGTCTGATAATCAACAAAAATCCTTTGATTTATTGAAACATGCATTAACCCATGCTCCTGTATTACAACTACTTGATTTCAATAGACCATTCTTCTTAGTAGTTACTGATGCTAGTGGATCTGGAATAGGAGCCGTCCTTATGCAAGATAATCATCCCATAGCCTACTCTAGCTGTAAACTCAAACCATCTAAACTTAAATATTCTACCTATGATAAAGAATTGCTAGCTGTAGTACAAGCCTTACGTCAATGGAAACGTTATTTAATGGGATCTAAATTTATGATCAAAACTGACCAACAAAGCATTAGACATCTCCTTAGTCAATCACAAATATCTGACATAAGGCATGGGGGGAGATTGCACCCAATTGGTCTCTTGTTCATGTCGTGTAAGCTTTCTACATTGATTTGTGTGCAAAAAGTAGAGTTCTTTTGTTCTTGGGGACCTTCTGACGCTCACTACACGCGCATACGGCGACCGATCTGCGCACCAGAGTGAGCGTGAGGGAGTGAGTGTGTGAGAGTGAGGGATCGAGGAGAAGAAGCTCCCCATCTTCTCTCTTCATCTTCTTCTCTTCTCTACTCTTCTCTTGTCTTGCATGGCTATGGAGGATGGAGCTTGTTGGAGAGGGATTGAGGTTGCTTGAGCTTGTCTCAAGGATCGTGGAGCTACCGGCGTGCATAGGAGAGGAGGGTACTCGATCAGGCATCAAGGTAAGCTCACTACACCCCATAGGTAGGGAGGGTGTATTGGCTACATGAGAGGTAGCCATGGCCACTCGGCTTGAAATGCTTGACCAATAAGCGGTCCGTAGGTCTCGGGGGTTCAACTTGTACCTCCCTTCACAAACCTATAACAAAAGCTTGGGTGGAGGTGGATCCACTTGCAACCTTTTTGGCACACTCATCGTGCTCCAAAACAAGTAGGGCAAGCTCCTCCCATAGGAGCTTCTCACAGATCCTTGATGTAAGAAGGTTGGTGTAGAAGACATTAAGCTAACGAGATGGCAGTTGAGTCAAAAGAATCATAGCCATATCCTCTGAAGAGATCATCCTACCAAGGGACACAAGCTCATCCCTCATATCATCCAATGTTTTAATATGATCCTTCATGGAAGGAGAATCATCAATAGTGAGCATCCATAATTTCTTTTTGAGAGTAATGTGATGAGTAAATGTCTTTTGATGATACAAAGAATCAAGCTTTGTCCACACTTCTACTCCTTTTTGCAACCTGTGCACATGCACTAGGATAGAATGTTGTAAGCTCGTAAAGAGGAAATATTAGGCTCTAGAGTTGAGCCAATCCCATAAGGCCACCCAATCCATCCATGATCTAATGGTGGGATCCTCCACTTGATAGGGAATAGGGTGGGTAACAAACTCCCAAAGATAAAGGATATCAAAGATACACTCCACCTTACATGACCAAAGAGAGTAGTTTGAACCATCAAGTTGATCCTCTCTGGGTAAAGAAGGGAGTACAAGCACCTATATAGAGGGTGCCATGAATGGCATATGAAGGCCATCAGAACAAGCCGTTTGCGAGACATGGAGAGAATAGGGAAGAGAGGGTTCTTGAAAAAATGGGCTAGGTGTCCTTCATGATTCACACAATAATCTTGCCATCATTCAGAGGAGTGCTAAGAAAGCTCCTAATATATATTATCAAAGCCATGAAACTAATGGTAAGACATCTTGAAAATCCTATAAGAAACCCATAGAAAAATTGCATTTTGGTGGTAAACATTTCCAAAATAGCGGGAAATGGCTACAAGATCACAAGGAAGTGGCCATAGAGGGTTTGCTTAGGGGAAAAATACTTTTGCCTCTACACAAAGAAGCTATCACCTTCAAGAAGAAAGCTACATTTTCAACAAAGTGCTTATGCCACTTGGTAGTTTGGGGTGGTCTCTCCATGATAAATTAGCTTAGTGTTTCTCTTAAGTAATGATACCATGCTCAAATACCATGAGAGAGTGTGCAATGGAAAGGGATGGAAACATAGAGACAAAGGAATAGAGAGAGATTGCAAGAGAAGAAGAATGAAATCTATATTGAACAAGAAAGAATGTTGATACAAATGGGAAAGAGAAAGGAGACTAATTAATCCTTGCACACAACCCACAACATCAGTGAGGCCACCAAATCAAGCTGATGATGATGGTAGCACCGGAGACGAAGAAAGATGACAGAGTCATAGTATGCACCTACCAGGGAAGGAAGAAGATGAATGAAAGACTTGCCAATTGATTGGGGAGGCTATAAATAGCCAAACACCCCCAAATCTAGTTGACCTAAAATATGGGGCCAAAAATATGTCTGACCAATACTTAATGTTGGTTTGACAAGCATTTCATGTTGATAAAATGCCAAAAGTGTTAGAAAAATCTCGAAAATAGTGGACAATGTTTGATAGGTGAGATAGACTAGTGAATGTAGAAACTGCTTGAAAAATGCACACAAAATCCCAAATGGAGGAGAAAATACACTGAAAGGTGATAAAAAAGTGCTCTAGAATTAGTTTTCTCCTCCGTCAAGACAAGTGACAGACGGTCTAAAGTCCTCATCTAACTTAGACTGAGGCTCATAGGTAGGAGATAACAAGGTATGGCAAAGATGATTGCTAATAAGACCTATATACCAGTGGATCAGTCAATGGAGCCTTTACATTACCATGTGCTCTTTGCACACTTGGTGTCCTAAGTGCAAGAATAGCAAACTCATCATCCAAGCTCTCTAAATCACTAGAGTCTCCATCAAGAATTGTATGACTAGTAGATGCATTATTACAATCTAACACTTTTTTCTTCCCTTTGTTATTACATGTAAGATTATTAGATGCACCTATAGATGTAGGACTGCTCAGTCTCCTAGACTAAGGATTGATTATGGATCTACTAGCAAATGATATCTATGGTCCACTAATAGTTTGGAATTCCTACTTATGCTTTTTGACTATCATGATCATCAACATCATCCAATGCATCTCCACTAGATATATATCAACTACTCATCTCATAAAACATAACATCCTTGCTTAGACAAAACTCATCACTAATAGGGTTATAACAACGATACCATTAGTCCTGCGGTCCAATTTCTATTGTAACTCATCAGGCACATAAACATATGCAATATAGCCAAATACTTTTGTCATATTTCAAAGTCTACAACCACACCTTTGCCATTACCATACATAATAGCATTTATAATAGGGATTCTACCATCTAAAGTAAACATATGGCCAACTCTACTCCCTTTTGCAATCAATCTCCAACACTTGTTATTAAGCTATTCAATAAAACAACTCTTTGCATTAAATCTATCATATAACTCTTGATGTACCATTTGACCTACAAATATTAAATTTTTTGTGATTGATGGCACATGTAAAACATCTAACAAACACTTTGTCTGACTATCATGTAAGGATAATCAAACTTTTCCAATATTTGAAATCATATGATATGGATCATCACATGACGCTACATAATCTAGATTTTGTAAATCTTGCATCTCTTCAAACCATTCAGTGTGGCTATTCATATGATTAGATGCACTCGAATCAACATAGCATATATCATCACATGTCCCTTTTCTTATAACCACATTCATCATATGCTATATGGCAAACAAAACTCTCATAGTTGTCATCATTCTCTCTTGAAGATGATGCATTATTTCCTTCCTACAACTTGCCACTGCGAATGTTATCCTTTTTATCAAAATAATGGGATACAATATGACCCGTTTTTCCATAGTCATGGAAGAAAATGCAAAAACTGATAAAATGTCTATTTTTCCATCCACCTCTTCCTCTAGAGCTCTCTTTGCCTCTAGAATTACCATAGCCTCCCAAAATTTGCATATTACCAAATTTTTTATTTAATCTATTTTGCTTGTTACCAACAGTACAACCCTTACCACAATCTCTTGAAGAGTATTCATCATGTCCCCTTCCTGAACTTGAGTAAAAATATTGGACCTGTTCACTACTTCTTTTATATGATTCATCCTACATATTGACATCTTCAGTAATTATGAGAGAGATCAACTTATCAAAATCTAGAAACAACTTCTATACATACATACAAGTAACTAAATATTTCCAAACCTTCTCATTATTAAAGCTATCCAAAGTAGATGAAACCAAATCATCTTCATCAAGCATTGCATCAATAGTTGCTAAGGTATTTGCAGTGCTTCTCATTTTCAAAACATACTTATTTGTAGATATCTTATCAAAGGAAGTTGGAGAGAACTGATCTTACTCCAACAGGTAGCAACTAAGTGGTCAGACTTCCCGCAAATATCACATTTGACATTCGGGTAATTCCTAGGGAAATGTTGGCCCCCACACCACTTACAGCTGAATCTTGAGGGGCCACCCTCTTCAGGGTGTCGGCTCCCTATCAAATTCAGTTGCTTCTTCAGAAAATTGACATCCACCGCTATTTGTCGATACTGTGTTCAAAGATCATATCGGTGTAGTGCTTCATCATATCCTTAACTTCACCAAGGACATTAGAAGCACTCGACTCATAGCCGCGATCGTCAATCTGTCACCCCATGGGCCTAGCCACTTGATTAGGAATTAGCCGCTCACCAACTGGGACAACATTAGGATTCATTGTTTTGTTTCCACCAATATTTAGCAAGGCCGCCTGACTAGCCATAGGCATAGTCATGCTAGGAGGAGCTGGTAACATAGGCAGACTCGTCATAATATTCCCTTTGCCATGCGCATTTAACATGGGTCCCCCTTGACTCCCATTGGTCAAGGCCAAATTATTACCATTTCAATTTATCCTTGCTGCATAAGCCACTTGCAAGTGCGACTCTACTCCTTCTGCTTGGGTAATGGCGGTGTCAATATCAGCCAGAGCAATACTACTCAGCTGCACCTGGATATTAAAATCCAATCCATGTAGAAAATATTGCAATTGTGCAGCTGTTGGAATGGGAATATAAGCATTAAGTTTGCGAAGAACTTGCTTTAGTTTCTTAGCATATGCGTGGACATTCTCATTTGGCTCTTGGCGTGTTACATTCAGAACATGCAACCAATATTGTCCACCCTTCTCAGGGGCAAACTCCCTACGGAAAGCCGTGAAGAATTGGGCACTCCTAGCTATGGTTCCAACTTCTAGACCATGATACCACACTGTCGCTCTTCCTTTTAATGTCATGTTGAAGAACACCATTAGGTGTCCTTCATCTTGGATTCGATAGTTGAACATGAGCGTTTGAAACTCATTAATGTGGAGTTCTCCATCTTCTTCTGCTAACCCATGGAAAATAGGCAACGGTGCTGTATTTCGGCTTGATGGTCCTTGTTAGAGGACATAAACCAACTATTTGGTCCCTACTAAAAACCCTAGATTTGAGAACCACCACTTGTTGGCGGCTCCCAGCAGACGTACCATTGACGGGGCCTAAAATGGGCCGGCACTGGCTATGACACTAGCCGGACCTCACGCATACGACAAACAACCCCACCACACGGCCTCGCGGCCAGGAGCGTCTAAAACTCACTTTGCACTAAATGCTTATGACGATTTTGCGTTTGTATCCAATATGTAGTCCAACGTTCATCTTTTCTTCTCCTTAGAGGGAGATCCCATAACTTATAGGCATAATGCCTCGTAATACACACATAGGGAAGCACCTCTCGACTGATTGCCACGGCTCCACTTGCGACTCTCCTACACCTCAGGGATTAGCCCCAAGATGCATTACTAACACATATAACATTCACACAAACTCCACTCTTTCATAATTTAGCATTCCAAGATATTTTAATTTTTCTCGAAAAACTTTCCCCAACGGAAACACCCGTCTAACCCTACAGCTTAGGTTTCCTATCCTCTCAGCGTTGGTCAAAGTTTATCAAACAAGTGCAATGCATTCTAGGAGATACCACATGGCATGCTTGATGGAAGGTGTATGACAATTATGCACAACCATTTTATGATTAAAAACCAGCCATGTGAGGTGCAGAAAATAACCCTTTCATGAATTTTAACTAAGCGTTACATGCTGCGCTGCTTTAGAGACTAGCACCAGAACTTCCGTGCTACTAGCCGCCTATATTTAATTATGGAACGATCGATAAATGCTATGCACAAAGAGGAAAATCAGAATTTGTATCTTTTCAACAATTAGATCATCGTATACACTTCCTACCCCCTCGTCGTTTAGGTGTTGCTGCGGTGCATAAGTATAAATGGTTGTTTTGTATCCATTTTGTATGTAAAAAGAAATAAACACAGACTATAGCACAAAGGATAAGGCCAAATTGAAGCTTAACCTCATGCTTTAACCTTGCCAAACATTCACGCATATGAATCTTATTTTTCCATATTTTTTGAGCACGAAAACCCCAAATTTTCCTATTTTTGGCTATTTTTTTCTATTTATTATTAATAAAAATGGGTATTTTCTGATCTATTTGTATTGGCTTATCATTTTGATTGAAACTTAACATTTTATTTGATCTTATCCCATTTCCATCCCTTTTCTCCAACTCAAAATCGAAAAAAATCACTAATTTCCATTAAAAATGACATTTTATGGGTTTTAAAGAATTAATAACGGCTCTAAATCATTACGGGTTCTATATTTCTGTACTTACAACCCTCAACCATGATGCAAACAAGGTTCAAACAAAAGTTCATCGCATACGAACAACATTTGGACCATTCACAAGGGCAAATTTGCAAAACTGACGAAAGTGGTATTTAACCACACAGTCACTTCCTAGTGACGATTTTGCATCAACAGGCAACAGGGATGATTCTGTAACTCCCAATGTCTCTGCGCACAGGCATACGATGCAATTTCTACAGTAACTTTTCACCGACCTGTAGAACAGTGGCTGCACAGCATAAAACTGGGCCTTTTCTTGAGTGCGTGCAGAAAACTTCCACCTCCAAAACAGGCCTCGAAATGACCTCAAATCAAAAAAACAGGGTCGCCAAGGGCTAAAGCCCTTACCCGTAGCATATACTGCCCTCTTGCTTCACCGCGAAGGGTGTCTCAACCTGAGACAATGCACTCTTGCAATTTCCGGCTGTGCTACCTGCAGAGATCTGCTCCCAAAACAGAAAATGAAAGCAACACTGCTCCTCTTACCAGAACACCGCGAGCTTGGCTTGCTTTCTTGAGCTCCTTACCATGAACAAGGCTCTGATACCATGTCAAGATTGTGGAAGAGAAGGAAGGAGTCTCACTTGTAGCTTTCTTGCTTGCACAATGGGGGAATACACACAGAGGTGGAGGCTGAAAACAGTTTTTCTCTTCTTAGTTGTGTAAGCCAAAAAGAACTCTCATACAAAGAAATAGAAGAACCCTATACATGGGTCTCAAACCAAACTCAACTAACTAAGGTGGCATACTAACTGAGCCACGAACTAGAGTAGATAAGGATAGATGTCATGTAGCTATTATTCATGGGCGGTGTACCAACCGCATCTGCAACTGACACGTCGGTGACATAAATGCACAACGGTCACCATGGCATATCACGAGTGGAGCTCGATATCTCAACATTTATGAATGAAATCAATCACATAGTATTATATTATATCTTCCACAAAGAATATATATCCTTCTTCTCTCAGAGTCTCACAATATCTCTCTCACATACAATGTTTTATGTCAAAGTTGGGCTATTTCTCACTCTATATCTCTCACACACACTCTCTTGTTCAATGATAACATGGAATACATAGAATAATAATCCATAATCCTTCTTTGGTCATGGGGTTTCCCTCAAAGAGATATGGGCAATGCAAAGAGGCACCAGAGCCACTACAGTGACTCTTCATCATAAATTGCTACATTGTCACACCTCGGGGTGGGGGGCACTCGTGAATATATGTGTGTATCACATGGGTTTAAAATAATATATTTTTAAAATATAATATTTACATATGTTTTTATATATAGAAGGGTGTTATATAAAGGGATTATTTATAGATTGAATAAAAAAGAGTTGTGCTTTATTCATGAGAAATTCACAAATAAGGGTATTTAGAAATAGGCATTGAATGTATGTGATATAGAGGATATGCATAAAGTGAACCCACCAAGACTGTCACTCAAAGTCTTAAGCTTTAGTCTTCAATTGCTACTATCTTCACTCAAACTAGATAATGTGAGCATATACTATTCTCTTTCCAAAGTAGGAAAACATTCCCAAGCTAAGAATCCATAATAGAAAACATATACGATCACAAACAAAAGGTCATAAAAGCAATAGCAAGATCAACAAAAGATACAAAATCCAAAAATAACTCAATAAAGCCCCATAATTTTAAAAACCACCATACTCACCCATCAAAATAAATCAAATAATAGGAAAAAGAACTTCATGTAGCATCATAGATTGTATCTCCCATGTTATTAGAATCATCAAAGCACATCATATTATTTATAGCAATAAACCACAAAGAAGAAAAACTCCTATACACCAATTTATGAATGAAATCAATCACATAGTATTATATTATATCTTCCACAAAGAATATATATCCTTCTTCTCTCAGAGTCTCACAATATCTCTCTCACATATAATGTCTTATGTCAAAGTTGGGCTATTTGTCACTCAATATCTCTCACACACTCTCTCTTGTTCAATGATAACATGGAATACATAGAATAATAATCCATAATCCTTCTTTGGTCATGGGACTGCCCTCCAAGAGATATGGGTAATGCAAAGAGGCACCAGAGCCACTACAGTGACTCTTCATAGTAAATTGCTACATTGTCACACCTCGGGGTTGGGGTCACTCGTGAATATATGTGTGTATCACATGGGTTTAAAATAATATATTTTTAAAATATAATATTTACATATATTTTTACATATAGAAGGGTGTTATATAAAGGGATTATTTATAGATTGAATAAAAAAGAGTTGTGTTTTATTCATGAGGAATTCACAAATAAGGGTATTTAGAAATAGGCATTGAATGTATGTGATATAGAGGATATGCATAAAGTGAACCCACCAAGACTGTCACCCAAAGTCTTAAGCTTTAGTCTTCAATTGCTACTATCTTCACTCAAACTAGATAATGTGAGCATATACTATTCTCTTTCCAAAGTAGGAAAACATTCCCAAGCTAAGAATCCATAATAGAAAACATATACAATCACAAACAAAAGGTCATAAAAGCAATAGCAAGATCAACAAAAGATACAAAATCCAAAAATAACTCAATAAAGCCCCATAATTTTAAAAACCACCATACTCACCCATCAAAATAAATCAAAAAGATCTTCAATTCATAATCAGAAGCTCAATAGGAAGGAAAACAAACCTCAACGGAGGCGTTAGAACCAAAATTGTTGTTAAAGGAAAAACACATCAACTCACTAGAAACCAACAAAACATCCCAAAAAGATACCAAAATATCTCCAATAGACTCACTAGCACTTTTTAAATCGCTCTCAAAGCAGATAAAACACACAAAAGCATGCATAAAACCAATTTAATTCATAAGACAATTAAAAACAACTAAAATTTCAATCATTTCAACACATAACACAATTGTAAATTTTCTTTCTAGTTGCACTACATTCCCTCTCTCCAGTTCACATTGTTCCTGCAACTCTTCATAGTCTTTTCCTATATCCTCTCTAGCTTTAACTTCTGCTAAATCTTTTTTCAAGTTTCATGACTTCTTAAATGCCTTCTACCAATATGTTGAATAGGTTTGTTTCTCTTTTTTAAGGGTGGCTAGGAAAACCTTTCTTTCCTCATCCGAGATGTTGCATATGTTTGTTTCTCTTTTTCAAGGGTGGCTAGGACAACCTTACTTTCTTCATCCAATTGGTGTGATCAAGTGATTGTAGGAAAAAGGAGATCTTACATATGCTCATGACTAGCAAGACTAAAGATGGCATAGCTTTGGCAAAAGTTTGGAGACAATAAGAGGATGTTGATGTGTGTTCAAAAGGAAATTTACTAGGGGTGTTTGTTAGAGGCATCAAGGTCCTTGTAGAGGAATTGCACGTAGTTGCCACCTAGCTACTATTAGATTTTCGTAGGTATTGGAGGGAGGCTTTGACCAAAACACATGGACAAGGCATTTGACAGCTTGTGGATGGACATGGCCATAATGAGAGTTATAGATAAATAATCCACAATTGGAGAAATCATTAACAAGGGTGGTATACAAGTAAGATGCATGTTGATAATATGATTTGCTATATATGGAAAAATGTAGTAATCTTTTGCATGAAGTTGGTGGATGAGAAGCCTATAGAGGGATGCAATTCTTGAGATACCAAATCCCATGCTAATCTAGGTGAATATAAAGATGCTAGGGGTATTTATTCAAAATTTTGCAAGGAGTGAGAGATCAGCATGTGGGAGTATAGGTGTAATCGAGTTTGAGCATCACCACCATAATCCAGGATGCAATCATACTCAAAATAAACACAAGTGGACACACTGACATCCTAATCTATAGTCAATGTACGAGGTGGGAGAGAGACATTGCCAAAATAATATGGAGATAGAGACAATGTACGCAAACAAGAATTTCAAAGTGCATATTGATATCTAAATTTGATACAATTCTCTCAACAAAGATGGGGACTGACAGTATACAAATACTCATGAATAGTACTTGATGAGTAGTGTAACTCATAGATTCAGGGATGTACTAATACAATAGGGGATGCTTGTACTACTACCAATGATGATGACTTAGGACATATAGAGGGACCAACTCTACTATAATGTCGTAGCACACATGATGCCAATCAAAGAATGGGTTGATTGACCCAATAGACATATCAAAAAGGACAAACCAAAGGGGCTAACTCTAGCTTGGATGAGTAATTCCCTTTTATAGCTTACTATTCATAGCAATATTATATCTACCCTTGTGTTGTCCCAATAGCCATAACTATTGTTGCACCTATCTGCTCATCAATGCACTACTAGTTTACTTGCTTTAAATGATGCTAACTACCGCCACCCTTAATACTATCATGCATGATGGACTCAAATCCATAGATTTATCCATTGATGTCACCTTCATCCTCAGTGGCGAGCGCATCATCTTGCTAGATTTGGTTGTGGGAAAGAAATGGGGAAATGGGTAGCAAACCCAAAGGAGGGACAAGAGAAAGTAAGGGGTGGGATGAATTGGGGTTCGGTGAATCATTCTATTAAGAACTAAAAATTGAGTAGGGGGTATAGGTGGGATAACAACTAGATAAGGGGAAGCAAAGAAACGACTTGCTACCTTCAATGGAGTAGTGGGGATGATTGGTGGGAGTGTGAATTTTCTTCCATTCCTAGGAGTGAAGTGCGATCAACACTTTTGCATAGAGATTGAGAAGACTGTTGCATGTGGGATGCATTATTGATGAGGATAGAAGGAGCCTTAGGAGTATTGAGATATCGAGCTCCACTCGCGATATGCCAGGGTGACCGTTGTGCATTTATGTCACCGACTTGTCAGTTGCTGATGCGGTTGGTACACCGCCCATGAATAATAGCTACATGATAGCTATCCTTTTCTACTCTAGTTCGTGGCTCAGTTAGCATGCCACCTTAGTTAGTTGAGTTTGGTTTGAGACCCATATATAGGGTTCTTATATTTCCTTGTATGAGACTTCTTTTTGGCTTACACAACTAAGAAGAGGAAAACTGTTTTCAGCCTCCACCTCTGTGTGTATTCCCCCATTGTGCAAGCAAAAAAGCTACAAGTGAGACTCCTTCCTTCTCTCCCACAATCTTGACATGGTATCAGAGCCTTGTTCGTGGTAAGGAGCTCAAGAAAGCAAGCCAAGCTTGCGGTGTTCTGGTAAGAGGAGCAGTGTTGCTTTCATTTTCTGTTTTGGGAGCAAGTCTCTGCATGCAGCACAGCCGAAGAGTGCAGGAGTGCATTGTCTCAGGTTGAGACGCCCTTCGCGGTGAAGCAAGAGGGCAGTATATGTTGCCCTCTTGAGGCCATTTCGGGGCAACCTTGTTTTTTTGATTTGAGCCATTTCGGGGCCTATTTTGGAGGCGAAAGTTTTCTGCACGCACTCAGGAAAAGGCCCAGTTTTATGCTGTGCAGCCACTGTTCTACAGGTCAGTGAAAAGTTACTGTAGAAATTGCATCGTATGCTTGTGCGCAGAGACATTGGGAGTTACAGAATCATCCTTATTTCCTGTTGATGCAAAATTGTCAGTACAAAGTGACTGTGTGGTCAAATACCACTTTCGTCAGTTTTGCAGATTTGCCCTTGTGAGACTGAAGCTGTGTTCTTTGCAGTGACAGAATTTTTTGCAGTGTTCTATAATGGCGTCTGATTCTCTTTCACAGATTGTCACTGAAAAGCTTGACAAGAAGAACTTCCAAGCATGGAAGTTTAAAATGACGAATTTCCTTATGGGAAAAGGATATTGGAAATTTGTTGCAAGAAATGAAGAAGAACCAGTTCTTCCTGATGTTCCCAATCAAGAGCAAATGTAGGCATTTAAAGCATGGCATGAGAGAGCCAGGAAAGTTATGTACTGGCTGTCTATCAGCATTTCAGACTCTATGATTGTGCATATTCAGGATGCAAGTACACCAAAGGAGGCATGGGATACTTTGTCAAAAATGTATAGCACAAATACGCAAGCCAGGAAAATGTAGCTCAAGCAAGAGTTGCATAATGTGCAAAGAGAAAATATCAACATCAATGACTACCACATGAAGGCGAAGAAGATTGCAGATGCACTTGCTTCCATTGGGTCGCCAGTGGAAGATGATGATTTAGTTTCTGTGACCTTGAATGGTCTAGGAAAGGATTATGCACAGTTTCGGACATCCATTTCAGTTCGTGAAAGATTTCCTGATTTTGAGGAGTTGATTGCTCTTCTAATTTCTGAGGAGCAAAGAAATGGTGGTGCATCTTCTTTAGGAGGAACTTCAAAAGAAGCTGTCTTCTACTCAAATGCTGGAAGAGGTAGAGGCAGAGGTAGAGGAGGCCGATTTGGAGGCCGTGGTAGAAATCAGAATATGCAGCAAACTCAAGAAAACCAGTCCTATGGAGGAGGACGTGGTAACTCTAGAGGCAGGGGGAGCCAAAGAGGTCGTGGTGGATGGCAAAGAGGCCAAAATGCAAACAGTAATGTTGAATGCTACTACTGTGGTAAAATGGGTCATATGGCTAAAGACTGCTATAAAAAGTAGAATGACATCATGAATGGAAAACTGCAACAAGGAAATTATGCATCTTCTAGTAGACAGGGTGATGACAGAAATGAACATTTGTTTATGGTGCAACACATGAACAATTCTGTGACAAGTGCAGAAGAAAGCAACGAAGTGTGGTATGTTGACTCAGGTGCATCAAACCACATGATAGGTCATGCAGAATGGATGGAGGATGCAAGGAAAATGGAAAAACCAGGATTTGTGGAGACTGGTGATGATACTGCACATCCTATTGTGCAGATTGGAAAAATTCCTTTGTCTATGCAGGATGGAAAAAAGAAATACCTGTCCGATGTATTTCATGTCCCGAATATCACCAAGAATCTGGTTTTTGTTGGTCAAATGGTTGACCAGGGCTTGCAGGTCAGATTTAATCCTCATGAATGCTTTGTTGAGGATATGAAAAATAAAGGTCGCTTGATAGCAAAAGGAAACAAGAAGGGCAGAATGTTTACGTTGGATGCAGACATGTCTGAATTGAGTGCAGCAATGTTTGCACATGGGACCGGTGTACTTGCAGATATTGATATTTGGCATAAACGCATTGGTCATGTTAATGTACAGTGACTTAAATCAATGCAGGCCCAAAATATTGTTGCAGGATTGCCTAAATTCAAGGTTGCAAGCATAAGGTATGTGAAGCCTGTCAATTTGGAAAACAGGCAAGGAAACCATTTCCTAGACATGTTCAAGAGAGTGAGAAGCCATTGGAATTAATCCACTCTGATGTGTGGACTACTAAAGCTGCATCTCTTGGAGGCTGTCATTATTTTGTCAGTTTTATTGATGACTATAACAGAAAAGTTTGGGTGTATTTTATGAAAAAGAAAAGTGAAGTTTTTGGGCATTTCAAAACTCTTAAAGCTATGGTTGAAAAAGAAACAGGCCTGCAAATAAAATGCCTAAGGTCAGATGGAGGGGGAGAGCACCTCTCAAATGAGTTTGCAAGGTTCCTGCAGGAGCATGGCATAAAGCAGCAATATTCATGCAGTCATACCCCACAACAAAATGGAATTGCAGAAAGGAAAAACAGGCATATTGGAGAGGTATCTCGTGCCATGCTCAATGAAAAAGACCTGCCAAATTTTTATTGGGCTGAAGCAGTTGCTACAGCAGTCTACATAATGAACAGGACTCCCACTGCAGCAATACATGGGATGACTCCAGAGGAGAGGTATACTGGTAGGAAACCAGATATTTCTCATTTGAGAATTTTTGGTTGCATTGCCTATGTACATGTGCCAGATGAGTTGAGATCCAAGTTGGATCCAAAAGCTGAGAAGTGTATCTTTATTGGTTACTCTCTGCAGCAAAAAGGGTATAGATGCTATAACCCTTCTACTCATAAGTTTACAGTGAGCAGAGATGTTGCTTTTGATGAGATGAGTAGCTGGTATAAACCAGTAAATGTGATAGATGATGTAGATGCACAAAATGGTAATGCTGCATAGAATTCTCAACAGCAATCACAAGTTATTAGTGGACCTGGAGCATCCTCTAGCAATGGTTCACATTCTTCGCCATGGACAGGGAGATTGAGATCAGGAGAATCTTCTCAAGGCAGTGCAAATAGTGGTATGCAAGTGTCACGAAAAGGAAAAGAGAATGTAGATCAACCCATGGTTGATGTGAATGCAGGTCACTCTTATGTGGATGGTGAATCCAGTGGCTCAGAACAGAGCATTGATGATGAGTTGGGTATTCCTTCTATTGTTACACCTGGAGTAAGAAAGACCACGGATGTTTTGAGAGCACCTGGGAGTGAACCTACTTTGCGCAAGTCAACCAGAGTTAGGTATCCTGTGGATAGGCTGAAATATGATGGATTTACTGTTGGGGGTAAAGGCGCCTCCGCCGTGCCGCCGCGTGTATTACTACACTGACAGTACCCGCCACTGCACACTGCAGGTGGCGGGCGCCCGTCACGTCACTTTATTCTTTATTCTTTTAGTGACAGTTTGAATAAAGGAAGGCCCGGTCACACATTGTGACTGTTGGAGTTCCCATTTCTTGTCTCTCTCTTTCTTGCTCTTGATCTCCCGCCATAGCTCGCGTGCAAGCTTCGATCCTTCTCACCTTTCAACTGGTATCAGAGCTTGGCATTCTCTTGCTCGAGCTCGACTCGGTGCTTCTCGACCTTCGCATCGACTCGCTTCACGCATTGGGTCTCCATCCCGGCAGCCATATCCGATCTCCCCGAGCTCCCATCACTCCCCGGCTTCCCGAGCACCTTCCCAGCCTATTGAGGCACCTTCAAGGCATTGATACTGAGGTATTTGATCATTCTTTCATGGTTTTATTTCAGTCTACAGGTTGCAAACAGCAAGGGCAGCCATGGCTTCAAACTCTTGAAGCTTATTCCCCTCATATTATGCCTTACACCTATCAAGGCTCAAAGAGGCTTGTCATAGGCCTTTGATAGGCCCTTCTTGAGCCCCCCATTACCCCCTTTTCAGCCCATGTGGAGCAGCAGCAAGTTCAGCACCAACAGGGCAGATTGCATCATTTTTTTCCAGGCTGTGAGCACTCATCTACTTCAGCTCCACACTTGGCCATTGCTTCTTGCTCTCTACCTTGATCAAGAGGGCTATAGACTTCATGTTTGATGTCATTCAAGATTTGGGCATTGGTCTTGATCATTCGGGGCTGATTTCTTCAGATTTGGGACTGTCATAAACTGTCATAACAGGCTGAAAACAGGGCAGCACCATTGGCATTAGCATTTGTTGCTTATACTCCATTCCGGTTGTGCTATTTGATGCCCGTATGCGGTCTACATGATGCCTAGTGCCTTGGGAATGTATGCACATGATTATGCCATGATTTTGGCTTGAAATATTGGCTGATTTGGGACTGCTATTTATTGTTATACAGTGCTGGAAACAGGGCAGCCACACTTGGCATTGGCATTTGATGCTTATACCCTACTCCGGTTACCTTGTTTGATGCCCATATGCGGTCTATTTCCTACCCGGATGTATTGGGGATGTATGCATTTGGTTTGACCATGATTTTGGCTTGAATTCGGGGCTGAAATCTACTGTTTAGAACAGTAAATACATGCTGGAATAACAGTGGACTGAAGGTACTTTACATGCTTTGGCACTTACCTACCGATACCGGATGTATGCTTTGAGCTTTGGCATGATATCTCTGACATTTGGGGACGACTTGGAGCATATGTATGAGATTATGGGATGCTTTTGAGCTTCGCATTAGCTCCGTCTTCACTGGCATTTGGACCGACTCGGCATGCTCGTGGACCGCCTATGCCTCATGTCTCTGCTTGACAGTTAGGCTTTTGCATTACATGCTTTGGTTCGTGACATATGCTATTTGGTTCTGTATGCCATACCGACATTTGGAGCTTGGATTTGGATGTATTTGAGCATTCCCGGCTTACTTGATCACTGATCTTGGTTGCTATTTGGATGTCATTGAGTTGACCGAGAGCTTATTTGGGCTTATGTATTGCTTCATGGTTAATACGACCGGTGCTTCATGTATGTCATGCTCTCTCGGATGCGCTTGATGCATTGACAGGGTCACTTATCACTGGTGCTTTCTCTTGGGTTGTTTGAGCTTCTGAGCTCGCTTTGTATGCCTTTTGTGCCAGTGGGAGCATTTTACATGCTTGCTTGACCTTTGACAGTTGCATGCTATTGGAGCACTTACATGTATTTGGAGCAGTTTATGTCTTGAGCAGCTACATACGCATTGAGACTTTGGGATCATACTCCGATCTTTATGGATATGCATTGATGTACTCTTGGTTCACAGGATGCTTATGAGCTGAGTCTCATATTTGGATCTTTCTCTTTGAGCAGACACCTATTTGTGTCAGGTTTTGGCAGTTACAGGAACACTTTGCCTAGAGTGTCTGGGGGTGTGCCTTTCACTGGTAGATGTTATTTTGACATGCTTGGTGTTGAGCTCATGTTCTTTTCACTGTCATTGGCCTTGCTTATGTCCGTTTCATGCCGGCTTTGGACCTAGCATTGTTTGCTTGACATTGGATCCTATTTTGGGACAGTTTGCTCTCTAGACTGCATACCTGCAATTTATTACAGCAAGCAGTTATTGGTGGACTGAGGTGTACTTTTCATGCTGAAATATCCTGATTTGGTGTACCGCACCTAGTACTAAGTGGGCAGCAACTTTTGGCACACTTTGCTCACCCTTTGGACCCCGTTTTGGTCATTTTTGGGCAGTTTCTGCAGTAAAACAGCAAGCAGTTTTTGGACTGTTTGGGCATTTTCAGCCTGCATAATGGCGTCATCTTCGCATGATAGTGCCATCTTTAACATTACAAAGTTGGATGGTACCAACTACTCTTACTGGAAGAGTCAAATATGGCAGGTTTTGGTGCAGAAATCTCAGATTAAGCCACTTCGGTTGAGTGGGGAGCAGCTTGAAACTATGGACATTGACGACTGGCTTGAACTTGATGAGCTATGCAAGTCCACGATTGTATTGTCTCTCACTGAACAGGTACATTATAATGTATTTGAGGAAGCACAGAGTGCATGGGATCTATGGAATAAGATCAAGAATCTTTATGATAAGAAAAGTCCGGCGAGTTAGATGTACTGGTTGAAGCAGCTTATGGATCTGCGCATGAAGGATAATGCGACTATGTCTGCTCACTTGAGCCAGTTCCATGCTATACTGAAGAACCTGACTTCGCAGGATATCACCTTTGGAGAGGAAGTAACTCCTCTTTTCTTGCTTGGAACTCTGAATGAGTCATGGGATGTATTCCGCACTGCTCTTTGTGCCTCTAGTGCTACTCTAAAATTGGCAGATGTTGAGAGTGCTCTTCTTCAGGAAGAGGTGAATCGCAAAAACTTGGATGCCTCTCGTGGTAGTCATGCTTTGACAGTTAGAGGCAGGAATGACAGGTATGACCGTGGTAATGGCCGAGGCCGTGACTCGCAGAAGGGTCGGTCTAAATCTCGTGGTGGCAAGTCGCGTAGTAAGTCGCGTGGACGCAATGCAAATGTCACTTGTCATCATTGTGGGAAAAAGGGCCATATTAGACCACAGTGTCATGAGTTGCACAATGAGAAGCGCAAGGATAAGGGGAAAGATAAAGTGCAGGAGAAGTCCTCTGATCGCAGCATAGTACCTGCGAAGTCCAACGTCAAGATTGAGGAAATTAATGTCACGCAGACTGAAGAGTCCGATGGTGGTGATGAGTTTATACTTGCAGCTAGTTCTTCTGATGCTTCACACTTGACTGAGACACCTAGTATGTATGCACAGTGCTGGTTATTGGATTCAGGTGCGTCCTTCCATGTGACGCCTTACCGTGAGTGGTTTCACTCTTATCGTACTGTATCTGGATCAGTAAAACTTGGAGATGACAGGTCTCTTGATATTGTGGGCTGTGGAGATATTCAGTTGCAGTTTTCCACTGGCAGTTCCTTTTTGCTCAGGGATGTACGTCATGTACCTGTGCTTACGCGTAGTCTTATGTCTGCAGGACAGTTGGATGATGCAGGATTTCATGTCTGTTTTGGGGATTCTACCTGGAAGATTACCAAAGGCAGACTTGTGCTTGCTAGAGGTGCCAAGGCTGGCAGCCTCTATCCTCTTGTTGTATCTGGGTCTTCTGTAGACCATGTTTTGGTAGTGGGCTCTATCCCACATGTATCACTTTGGCATGCCCGTTTGGGGCATATGTCTTTGAAAGGAATGAAAATGTTATCTGGTTTGCAGTATCTTCCGCCTTTGGATTATGCATGTTTTGACTCGTGTGATCATTGTCTTTATGGTAAGCAGAATAGGTCTACGCATAAGAAATCGGGTAGGCCACGCATGAGTGAGCCCTTGGCATTGGTGCATTCCGATGTTTGTGGGCCTATGCCTTGCATGTCTATGGGTGGCGCGAAGTACTTCGTTACCTTCATTGATGATTTTTCTAGGAAAGTGTGGGCTTATCCCATAAAGCAGAAGTCCGATGTCTTGGCAGTTTTTCAGAGATGGCTTGCTCTTGTTGAGAACCAGACTGGGTATAGGCTGAAATGCCTTAGGACAGATAATGGGGGAGAATATGTCTCGCATGCTTTTGAGCAGTTTTGTGATGACAGGGGTATTAAGCGTCAGTTGACCGCCCCTTACACCCCATCCCAGAATGGTTTGGCTGAGCGCATGAACATGACTATTCAGGAGCGTGTGTGCTCTATGCTTAGCCATGCAGGCCTACCCCAGAGTTTTTGGGCTGAGGCAGTTAGTACGGCAGTGCATGTCATAAACCGATCGCCTTCCAGTGGATTGGATTTCCAGGTTGCAGAGGAAGTTTGGGCTGGTAAGCCACCCTCTTATGCGCATCTCCGTGTCTTTGGATGTGAGGCATTCTGCTATGTGCCCAAGGACAAGAGGAGTAAATTGGATCCAAAGAGCATTAAATGCATATTCCTTGGCTATGGTGAGTCAGGAGAGATGGGCTATCGCCTATGGGATCCACAGGCGCGGAAAATAGTACGCAGCCATGATGTCGTCTTCCATGAAGACAAGATGCACAGGCAGCCTGAGAAGGTGGTTGAGATCCGCAGAGTGATCTTTCAGGAGGAGCCTAGAGCTCCAGCACAGCCAGTAATACAGCCTGCAGCAGTTTCTCCACAGGGCCAGGGTGTTGGACAGGCAGTTAGACAGGCAGCAGAGCCTGCGGTGAGACGGTCTGCTAGAGACAGACGTCCACCTGACAGATTTCAGCCCTCTACGCATTATGTTTTGGTTACAGATGTAGGAGAGCCTTTCACTTATGATGAGGCTATGTGCAGGGGTGACAGTCACTCCTGGGAGAGGGCTATGCAGTCTGAGATAGACTCCCTGCATAAGAATGAGACTTGGGATTTGGTTGCCTTGCCTAAGGGCAAGAAGGCTTTGCCATGCAAGTGGGTGTACAAGCTGAAAAGTACCCCTGGACACCCCAAGCTGGCATACAAGGCTAGATTGGTAGCAAAGGGTTTTAAGCAGGAACATGGTGTGGACTTTGATGAGGTCTTCTCTCCTGTGGTTAAGATGACCACCCTGCGCTTAGTCTTGGCTTTGGTTGCACAGCTTGACTTAGATCTATATCAGATGGATGTCAAGACGGCTTTTCTACATGGGGACTTGCATGATGAGATCTATATGGATCAGCCTAAGGGCTTTGCAGAACCTGGCAGGGAGCACCTAGTGTGCAAGTTGAAGAAGAGCTTGTATGGCTTGAAGCAGGCACCTAGGGAATGGTATCATAAGTTTGATGCCTTTATGCAGTCACAGGGCTACAGCAGGAGTGCTATGGATCCGTGTCTTTACACGAAGAAAGCCCGTGATGGCAGTTTGCTTATCTTGGTACTCTATGTTGATGATATGCTGATAGTAGGGAAAGCTCATGATGAGCTAGATGCTCTTAAATCTCAGCTAAAGAAGAGTTTTGAGATGAAGGATTTGGGACAGGCCTCACATATACTTGGGATGCGCATTAAGCGCGATAGGCATCAGGGACTTTTGTATCTCTCACAGCGGGAGTACATTCATAAAGTCCTTGAGCGCTTCCGCATGCAGGACGTAAAGCCTATTGGCTGTCCATTACCTTCTTATGTGAAGGTATCACAGGCCGATTGTCCGCAGACAGATGAGCAGAGGGCCGAGATGGCCAAGATCCCTTATGCATCAGTCGTGGGCAGTTTGATGTATGCCATGATAGCCACTCGTCCAGATATTGCACATGCAGTTGGTGTTGTGGCACGCTATATGGCTACACCTGGCAGCAGACATTGGGATGCCGTGAAGGGTATCATGAGGTACCTGAAGGGCACAGCAGATATGTGTATTTGCTATGGCAGCCAGGATACAGGGGTCGTGGGGTACACTGACTCCGATTATGCAGGACATGCAGATAGTAGGAAGTCCACTTCTGGCTATGTATTCACCTATGCTGGAGGGGCTATCTCTTGGATGTCCAGGGTTCAGAAGTGTACGGCTTTGTCTACCACTGAGGCCGAGTATGTTGCAGCCACTGAGGCTTGCAAGGAGGCCATATGGTTAGGCCGTCTAGTTGTTGACCTTGGGATTGATGCTACACCTACACTGCATTCGGATTCTATGAGTGCCATTCAGTTGGCTAAGAATCCGGTCTTCCATGCGAAGACAAAACACATTGAGGTGAGGTATCACTTCATACGTGGTGTCGTGGAGGACAGGTCTGTTGACCTTGTCAAGATCTCCACTGACGAGAATCCTGCAGATTTGCTCACGAAGAGCCTCACTACTGAGCGCTTTGCCTTCCTCAGGAGGTTGATGGGCGTTGGATGAGATGTCGCCTTTCCTCATCCCTTGTACCTATGTACATTTGTACTGTCTTTTCTTTTTCTTTTCTCTCTCACTAGGGCAGATTCGCCTTTAAGTGGGAGGTTGTTGGGGGTAAAGGCGCCTCCGCCGTGCCGCCCCGTGTATTACTACACTGACAGTACCCGCCACTGCACACTGCAGGTGGCGGGCGCCCGTCACGTCACTTTATTCTTTATTCTTTTAGTGACAGTTTGAATAAAGGAAGGCCCGGTCACACATTGTGACTGTTGGAGTTCCCATTTCTTGTCTCTCTCTTTCTTGCTCTTGCTCTCCCGCCATAGCTCGCGTGCAAGCTTCGATCCTTCTCACCTTTCATTTACAGCCATTCACTATGCATATATAGTCAAAGTGATACAGGAACCAGAACCCACTTCTTTTGAGCAAGCCATGGGAAAAGAAAAATGGGAGAAAGCCATGGATGAAGAAATGGATGCCTTGGAAGCAAATGCTACATGGGAATTTGTACCTTTGCCTAAAGG
Organism: Lygodium microphyllum; assembly: GCF_053477565.2. Lineage (NCBI taxonomy): Eukaryota > Viridiplantae > Streptophyta > Polypodiopsida > Schizaeales > Lygodiaceae > Lygodium > Lygodium microphyllum. The sequence continues at coordinate 38,415,972 of NC_141140.1, read as the reverse complement.
TGAGAATGCAATTGGCTGTAAGTGGGTTTATAAGGTAAAGCACAATGCAGATGGTTCTGTGAACAGATACAAGACAAGATTAGTAGTCAAGGGGTATGCACAAACATATGGCATTGACTATGAAGAAACATTCAGTCTGGTTGCAAGGATGGCAACCGTAAGAGTAGTCATTGCTATGGCTGCATCAAAGGAATGGTCTTTACATCAGATGGATGTAAAGAATGCCTTCTTGCACAGTGATTTGCAAGAAGAGGTATATATGGAGCAGCCACCAGGTTATGTGCATGCTGTTCATCCTGAGTTTGTTTGCAGGTTGAAGAAAGCCTTGTATGGCTTGAAGCAAGCACCTAGAGCATGGTCTGACAAGATAGGACAGTATCTTGTCACTATTCGCTTTCAGATTTCCAAGGTAGATTTCTCACTTTATGTGAGAAAAACAGAGAAAGGTATAATGCTACTTGTCATTTATGTTGATGATTTGATTATGACAGGTGACAGTGATGAAGATATCCTTCATGTCAAAATGCTATTGAAGCAGAAGTTTGAGATGAAGGATTTGGGAGAGCTGTGTTATTTCTTGGGCATTGAGGTGATTAGATCACCAAGTGGGATACAGCTCTTGCAGAAGCAGTATGGATTGGACATGCTGTCCAAATATGGAATGACAGGCTATAAGTCTATTTCAGTTCCTTTGGAGCAGAATGTGAAGCTAAGCGCAGATGCAGGTGAGCTTCTGGAAGCACAGGGCTATAGCAGGAGTGCTATGGATCCGTGTCTTTACACGAAGAAAGCCCGTGATGGCAGTTTGCTTATCTTGGTACTCTATGTTGATGATATGCTGATAGCAGGGAAAGCTTATGATGAGCTAGATGCTCTTAAATCTCAGCTGAAGAAGAGCTTTGAGATGAAGGATTTGGGACAGGCCTCACATATACTTGGGATGCGCATTAAATGCGATAGGCATCAGGGGCTTTTGTATCTCTCACAGCGGGAGTACATTCATAAAGTCCTTGAGCGCTTCCGCATGCAGGACATAAAGCCTATTGGCTGTCCATTACCTTCTTATGTGAAGGTATCACAGGCCGATTATCCACAGACAGATGAGCAGAGGGCTGAGATGGCCAAGATCCCTTATGCTTCAGCCCTGGACAGTTTGATGTATGTCATGATAGTAGCCACTCATCCAGATATTGTGCATGCAGTTGGTATTGTGGCACGCTATATGGCTACACCTGGCAGCAGACATTGGGATGCCGTGAAGGGTATCATGAGGTACCTGAAGGGCATAGCAGATATGTGTATTTGCTATGGCAGCCAGGATACAGGGGTCGTGGGATACACTGACTCCGATTATGCAAGACATGCAGATAGTAGGAAGTCCACTTTTGGCTATGTATTCACCTATGCTGGAGGGGCTGTCTCTTGGATGCCTAGGGTTCAGAAGTGTATGGCTTTGTCTACCACTGAGGCCGAGTATGTTGCAGCCACTGAGGCTTGCAAGGAGGCCATATGGTTAGGCCGTCTAGTTGCTGACCTTGGGATTGATGCTACACCTACACTGCATTCGGATTCTATGAGTGCCATTCAGTTGGCTAAGAATCCGGTCTTCCATGCGAAGACAAAACACATTGAGGTGAGGTATCACTTCATACGTGGTGTCGTGGAGGACAGGTCTGTTGACCTTGTCAAGATCTCCACTGACGAGAATCCTGCAGATCTGCTTACGAAGAGCCTCACTACTGAGCGCTTTGCCTTCCTCAGGAGGTTGATGGGCGTTGGATGAGATGTCGCCTTTCCTCATCCCTTGTACCTATGTACATTTGTACTGTCTTTTCTTTTTCTTTTCTCTCTCACTAGGGCAGATTCGCCTTTAAGTGGGAGGTTGTTGGGGGTAAAGGCGCCTCCGCCGTGCCGCCCCGTGTATTACTACACTGACAGTACCCGCCACTGCACACTGCAGGTGGCGGGCGCCCGTCACGTCACTTTATTCTTTATTCTTTTAGTGACAGTTTGAATAAAGGAAGGCCCGGTCACACATTGTGACTGTTGGAGTTCCCATTTCTTGTCTCTCTCTTTCTTGCTCTTGCTCTCCCGCCATAGCTCGCGTGCAAGCTTCGATCCTTCTCACCTTTCATTAATTCTCTAGATTGACTAATAGATATGAGATTAATGCTCTTCTCATTTATCATAGCCTATTTTATTGAATTTTAGCATTCATTTCAATCCTATTTCATCATGGGTATTATTTACAATGTCTTGATGCATAATCTTGATTTGATTGTATGATTTCCTCTACCCAAGATTGAAATATTGTAAAGCATGAGTATTAACAATTAGTGAGTCATTGAATTGCATTGGTAAGACCCTCAACCAACACTCATTTCTTCATTCCAATCTTTCATTGATCAATCATGCATATCATTGAAGGCTAAAAGAAAGTTTTAGTTATGCATTCTATCCTTGATTGATTAATTAGAATACCACTGCCATGTTGATATTCCCACCAAGGAAAAAGGTGGATGTTGGGGAAGATGGTGGGACAATAGAGAGGTGACCCTCCCTGCCTATTAAAGATCTCAAAGGAGTGCAACCAACTAACCCAGGGAAAACTTTGTCCACCTTCTAGTGATTCAAAGCCCATGTAGGGAGCATGTCATACCATTATATCCCTCACCATAGCACCATGAGTGGAGTTCTCGAAGATATAAAGATCTTAGTTGAATAGCATTATTTGAGACTTCATTGATCAGTTGTAGGGATTATACAGGTTATTACATGTTTGCTATAGGAGAAATTTCAGCCATTATGTGTATTCATTGGAGATATGGTATTTGAACCTTCATTTGGATGAATTTTCAATCATTTATATAGGTGTTACAAGTCATTCCAAGTTGATTACAGGTTTTACAGAAACAATGAATTGAGACCACTCCTAGAAGGCTTTTTACTTGGTTACAGGTGTTACAGAGTAATTCAAAGAATATCCCGTACCTTTACAGGATATTGTAGGTCGTATTTAGCTCCTACAAGTCATACATAGGATAGCATAGGGTTGGAAGACCTTACCTTTGAGTTGGGAGAGGTGGATACACTAAGATAGTGTTTTTATAGGTTGCAAGTTTGTTCTAGATAGTAGTAAAAGAATATTTCTAAAATATTTGAATTTGAATTTTATTCTCATAGCTCATCTTAAAGAGCTATTTGTGGGCTTTGATTTTCATCAAAAATTTCTTGATTCCGATGTTAGGGTCAAAAGTTATAGCCATTTTTGTAACATGGGGTCTACTAGGACTACACTATACTAGTGAGAAAAAATGGATTTAAAAAAGGGAAAGAACAAGCCTAATAATAATTTTTAGCAAAAAATTAGAGAAGCACATGAGCAATACTTGAGGCATATCAAGATGAGGAAGATTCACAAGAATATGGTGCTTATAGCACTCTTAATACCACTCTTTGTAAACATAAGACTAGGCATTCCATTAGACACATGAAATTGGTTTCTAAATTGGATCAGGTGGTTGAATAATTGGTTCAATAAAACATGCAGACCAAGGGATTCATGGAGCATATGGCTCAATCTACCTAGGATTCTTTGGAGAAGTTTGCCTCTTTTACTAAGGATACTTTGGACAAACTTAGCTCTTATATTTCTATGCTTGTGGTAACACAAGTGGCAGACAAAGAGAGTAGAGCTAAATAGTCCTTTCATCCATCAAATAATAATCCTCAGTCAGGTAGCACCACATGGTTCCAGCTCCACCAATCTTCCACGAGATGGCTCCTGCAATCCTCCATGACATGGAAAAATTTGTGAATGAATGTTCAACACTTTATCACAATCCACATGGCCCTCTTATCCTCATCTATAACAAAAAAAGAAAAATATCATATTTAAAAACTAATTAAATGAAGCACCCCTTCCTTACAAACATTGTTCATATGCTTGACTTCAATCCTCCTTGTACGCCCTTTCCTCATTATCAAGATTTCCCATGCTTCTCAAGACACACAAGTTTATATATTTTTCCTGTTGTTTTTGAAATTTTCTTTTAATTTTTTTTCTTAATAAAACCTACATCCTTTCCTTTCCTACATCAACTGGGTGGAGAGCTCCAATTTAATATCATTAGTGAGAGTGGGCTTCATTGTCATATCCTTTTTGGATTCTATTCTTTTTGTGCTTCATAGTGTAGTTTTATTTCCCCCTATATTGAGTGTAATGCTCATTCTCGTGGACAATTTTTTTGGAAATCCCTATCCTTTGTGATCTGCTTTTGGTTTTATTTAGTGTGCTTGTTACCTAGGCTTTATGACCTAGTTGTGCGGTTTCTTATTGTGTGATGCGCGTTCAATTTCTCTTTCCCCAAGGAAATCAAAAGTGATTAGGAAGACAAAGTCCCCAAGCTCGATGATGAAGATGTAGATTTTGCTAGAGCTAATTGTGGTTCTTCTTCAAATTTGTTCACAAGGACACTTCACACTTTAAGTGTAGGAGGAATGATAGCCATGAAATATGTGCAAATAAAGGCACAAAAGTGTGCTCAACATGGAAACATCTTTTGAACAAATGTATTTTTCTTTTGTACTTATTGCCAAAAAAATCAAATATGAAGCAATGTAACAATGTGGATCCAAAGGTTGATAATTTAAAATGTTGAAGGAAAAAGAAAGGTCAACACATTTTGTCCCATTCCAAAAATTGAAGGGTCTTTAGACCCCTTAGCGAAGATGTATGCAAATTCAATTTTATATATCAAGAAAGGAAAAGGAAGAGGCTTGTCAAGTGATTTGGGGAGGTGAGAGGTTGAGGTGGTTACAACCTCTCTCTTCCTTTATCTTCTCCTTTGATGCTTCATTTCTCCCTCTCACTTTGGCACAACTCTCACTTCTTGTTCTTGTTTCTTTCTCTCTTGTGCTTCTTTGCAAGATCTAATGGAGAGTGAAGAAGAGAGTGAGAGTGAAGATACTGAACATGATAGATCTCTGGAGTGTCAAAATCTTGTGTGAGTTAGTATGGTTTCTTAGTGAGAGGAACAGTGTTTCTTGTAGGTTTTTGAGAGCATGAGCATTGTAGATTCCACCATGAGGCCTACTCACTTGATAGATTTGGTGATGTCCTTGGGCTCTTCAGAATTTGAACTCACTTGATGGTTATTTGTTGCTGCTCAAACCTCTAGAATGGGCAAGGATTCACCCTCTTGTCGCTTGAAAGGAGTTGGCTTCCACACATGGCAAGCATGGATCAAATTTATCCCTATGAAGAAAGATATTTGGTCAATAACTAGTGGTGTCCAAGAGAAGAAGCCTTGAGATGTTACTCTTATAGGAGTATGGAAAAAGAGTGATAAAAATGCCCAAGCAATCATCAAGCTTGAGCTTTATGGTGGCACTTATATCAACCATGCAGGTGCGTGTGATATATCTTATGCTAATTGGGAATGGCTAGACAGACTGTTTGGTGCCCAATCAAAATCTTCAAAATATGGATTGTTGATTGAGTTTTCCAAGTTGGATATGAAGGCTAATACATCCTTGCAACTCACTTAATTACATGGAAATTCTGCTAACTCAACTTATAGGGATTAACTTAAAAATAAAAGAAGACATATGTATTAGAGTCTTGCTCAAGAGTCTTCCTCCAAATTTTGATAATGTCTCCACCACACTAATTAATATGCCAAATCCAAATCTGGTAGATATCAAAGTGTCACTCCTTGAAGAAGAGAAGAAGCTCAAAGATAAAGAGGAAGCAAGCACTTCAAAGGAAGAATACTTGCTCTATGTCAACAAGTAGAAAGGGAAGAAAGATATTGTTTGTGACTTTTGCAAAATAATTGGGCACATTGAAAATTTTCGTCATGCCAAGAAAAGATCATAGAAGGCCTACCTTGCAACTATCAAAGAAAAAGAAGACCATGAAGAAGAAGAAAAATAAGAAGAAGACACTCAAGAGCAGAAGGACACACCTCATCAATCCTTCTATTCTCACTATTCAGATTGACTTTCTTAAGCCTTGTATGTACTTGTATTAATGCTCCAAACGTAAGCATTGTAACCCTCATGCAAGCTATGCACTATAGCCTCTGTGCATGCTCAGTGAGGCCTTGTGATAACCTCTAGCTTTATATGGTTGGTTTTTCCAAGTCTACACTTAGTAAGATTCTACTCATGACAGCCTCTATATACTTAGTGCTTTTAATGGTTGTGATTGAGGAGGGTTATTGAGAAATATGCAATCACACTCCTATGATAGCCTCTTTGTACGGAGCAATAAGGCAATGAACATGCAACAGTCTAAAAGAGCTACCTTGTATCCCATAGGCACAGTGAGGAAAAAGTGGTACGATCCTACAACTATAAAAGAGTGTACTTGATAATCATTTGAATGCAATGTTTTTTTAATTTGTAATTTCACCCCACATCTTTGTCTACTCAATCTTGTGTTTATGAGTCCAAGTTAATTATTATTGGAACCTAATTCACTTGAGTAAGATCTTAGTCATCATGCTTCTTGTTTATGATTTTGACCTCCATAGCTAACCTTAGTTGAGATCCGTGTTTCTTAACATATTTCAGCTATGAATGAGTTACATGGTGACTAGATTGATGAATTATAGGAATTCTATCTTTTGGATGAGCTTCCCTACCTACAAGATGCATTGTGGCTGAGACATAGTCATATGGGAGCTAGTTGCACTCTAAATAGGGTATGGACAACAACCTATTTTAGAATATATTTTACTCTATCTAATTTTTAGAAGTCAGTCATAGGTCAAAGTAATCTTCAGTAGCTACGTTTTGATGTGTGGCATGCTCTATTTGGATACTTCTATCAGAAGTTATGGCAGTTTTCTTAAGTTTGCCCTATTTTATACAGCAAGCTATCTACTCTTTACAAAGGCTATTTCTTGAAGATTTGAAGGCTCTGATTCCGTTTGAAGCCATCCAATTTATGTATATGGTAGAGGCTTTTCTTTATATCTTCATTTCAGCAAATACCTCTTCACTATTTGATTCCCATCACATCTTTTGTATAGCTAAAATCAGAGTAGTACTCTATTTCATATGTCCTTCTTTGCCTTTCTAACTTTGTTTTTGTGGCAAAAACCTTTGTGCAAGGATGGATTGTAAGAAGCTAGGAATATATGTGTTAGTGAGAGAGAGTTATTAATAATACCTTGTCACAATGACATAGGTATGAAAGGTGTGAGACATATAATTTTTGCCATATTTGATTATAATACAATTACTGTCTCTTATCTCACCTGCTTGTACTCAGCTTTCATGGCTTTTCTCTCTTCTTTTCTATCTTTTTAGTCTTTCTCTCTCCTCATCACTCTTTCTGTCTCCTCCTTTTTCTCTCTTTTTCTCTTCTTTCTCTCACCTCTCAACCCTGTCCTTGACATCCTAATTACTTTATAGAACAAGTTTTGATAGTATGTAAGGGGATTGTGCATATAGGTGACTGTAATGGACATTTATGGAGGAGAAACATGTAGTCATTAATATGTTTGCAGGATGTAGGGAGTTAGGTTGGTAATGTAAGGATTTAGGAAGACACAATCTAGCCATTGAAATTGATGACCATGTTACTTTCCATGCCTTGCAAGATATATAGGGCTTGATCGTTCTTATGAGAAATACCCATGTGGCAAACATTTACATGGCATACTATTTTATTCCATGCCATCTACATGGTATTCTTAGCCTTTTATTTTCATAGCCATTGTCAAATGTTCATCTACATGCACTTAGCTTGTTGCTCAAAACATTGTTGATATAGTTTCTTTCCAAATTATTTACAATGCTTCTTTGCAGTTCACATACAACCTATCAACTCTATCTAACCATTGTTTTAGTAATCAAGAGTTACTATATCAAGTCAAGTTTAATTGATAGTTTTAATTAGAGCATTGGTATAGGTTTAGGGGTTACTGAAGTATAATAATTAGATGATGTTTGTAGATAACTATATCAATTCATGTTTAAACAATGGATTGTGAACAAACTTCCCAATATTGGGGTTAGAAAAACGAATGCACCCTTAGAAAAATAAGACAAAATACTATGAAGTAAGATGGACATCTACAAAAGACTAGTTATGAACAAGTAGGAGGTGTTCGCCAATGATGGCATGAGCATAGAGGACATCCTAGACCGTGTTGTAAGAATCCAAGCAAAGCTAACACACACACAATTTTCTAGCACTCAGTACAACTTTATAGTGAGTAGAATCTAAGTGGAAAGGTAGCATAGTAGCAACAACCATGAACAAAAGAAATATCAATGCTTATGTTAAGGAAACCATCCACACATAGTAAAAATAATGTGCAAGAATGTATGGTCCTAAAGAATTTCAACCCACATTGATGATGAGCAAGGAACTAGAAATAAAAAAGTCTACAACCAAGGCTACGACGGTGTAGTTTAGGGGCATCCTAACTACAATCATAAAGGAGGCCGTCAAAGGCTTGTAAGAAAAAAAGGTGTCAGCATCCCCAAAGCCTCCTAGTGTATTAATGCAAAAAGTGTCTTCACACTTGAAGGAATATCATAGCAAGATCCTATAGAGGATCTATGGACTAGGTAAGAAAATTACACAAGAAGCAAAGGAAGTTGCAAGGAAACTTGCAAAGATGTAGTAGAAGCTCAAGGCATGGCAAGGATCCAGTAAAAAGACATCAAGCCAAGCCTTAAAGGAGAAGTCCAATTAGAAAAAAGAAAGTGATTTGATCAAAATACACAAGAGAAACCTCTTGGTCTCAAGCAATAGAAAGACCACATGAGAAGAGAAGCAACATTTTTAGACTCCATAGTGGGATAGAGTTGAAACCTGACAACAACAAGTAGCACAACTAGAGTAGCCAAGATTAGCCACCTCTGATGAGGGAGAAAGAAAAAATATTATTGTTAAACTAGAAACAACTAAAAAAGGAAAGGTTGCATCCAAGGAGGAGAAGGCCATAGAAATAGCTTAGGAATCCAAAAAGGAAGATGATGAACAAAACCCATGCAATAGGAGGAAGAGGAGGAGCCCAAGAGAAAAGAAGCAAAGGAATCAACCTTGGCTATCAAAAGATTGGTACAATGACCAACGAGGGCCAAAGAAGTAGCACCCATGAGCCCTGATTTGGAAACTTTAATAGAAACAAGTACAAGCCAAGATACATGTCCAAGTGTAATAGAAACATTAGAGCTTCCACCAATGATAGGCAAAGCTAAGGCATCATTGGAAGTTTCACCAACGTCAAATCATGACCATCACAACATCCATTCTAGCAAACCATAGCCAATAGAAACACAAAGGGAAAATTAAAAGTTAGGATATATGAATCGGAAGCACAACGTGTAGCCCTCTCCCAAGTGAGATAAGAGGAAGTCACTATGACAAATGCTAAAAGATCGGTGATGATAGATAGAGAATATGAACAAACTATACCTAAGGTACCTAAGATTGAAGGATCCTCAACCTTCGTACCTCTACTCTTTCGTAGGGCCGGCACTGGCTCATGCACTAGCCGGACCTCTATCTCACGCGCTCAATAACCCCACGGCCTCGCGGCCAGGAGCGTTGATGACACATACATTGCCTTCCTAAATATCTTGTGTTTGTATTACGTCGTTTGTAGTCCACTCTTCTCTCACCCACTACTCCTCAGAGGGAGTCCCTTACACATTTCCTAATGGCACGAAGCACAGACATAGGGGGTTCTCCAACGGCTGAGTGCCGCCACCCCTCTGCGACTCTCCTACACCTTGGGGATTGGCCCGTCGGTGCGTCGCTCAACATATAAACATTTTGCACAAAATCCACTCAAGGTACCATTTAATCGTAACAGGAATGTACCATTGTCCTTACTTCTCTTTTCCCCAGACCCCATGACTAGCCTATGGCCTAGGGTGTCCTGTCTCTCACTCAACGTGGGTCAAGGTCCTAATGAAAGCAATTGCTGTGCATCCAGGATTTTTGATACCTTTAAATATTTCCATGATTTATGCATATTGTGGATGCTAAGTGCTCAAACAATTATAAAATCAATATTGTGCACATGTGGAAAACATCCTTTTAATGATTTTCAACTACTGTTCTTATGCGGCATTGCACGAACCTAGCACCGAGGAAACCCTCGTGCTACTAGGCTCTCATTCTATAATTATTCACCGACCTATATGGCATGCAAACAAAAGCCAGCAATATTTTCATCATTTTACTCCGCATTTAGACACATTTTAACCACTCTACCCTCCCATCGATCAAATGTTGCATTGTTGTATAGATTTATAAGGCATTTTGCCATCATTTTATGTGTAAAAAGCGGAAAAAGACGCACTAGAACAAGAAGGTGGGGCTGAACTGAGGCAAATCCTCATGCTTCAGTCCCCACAAACATTCACGAACATTGTTCTTAATTTTCATTAATTTTTCGCACCCAAAATGCATTTTTCCCCCTATTTTTAGTGTTTTTAAATCTATTTTCCTTGTATTTTTCCTTATTTTCTACATTATTTAATTACTAAAAATTCAAAATAGGTTATGGGCTGTGGCCCTTAGTTCCTTCTTGCAACAAAAATGAAAATTTAGTTGGTGTTCCTATTTATTCTTCCATTTTTATGCTCAAAACCATCATTTTCCCTTGATTTTCCATATTTTACGTGTTTTAGTGTATTATTTTGAGACACAAGATGCATGTTTTTCTGATTTTCTGATTATGATCAACAAGTACTCATGGAAAACAACAACATAAACAATTTTTAGCCCACATGAACAACATTTTATCAATCAAAAGCCATGAAATCTCAAATTTTCTTTGAAAAAATTGAATTACCACTTATTTGCATGTTTCGGGTTTCATGTCCATGGCTGCAAATCTGAAAATCAGCAGCACTTCATGCTCATGACGACCACACATCACCATTTCCAGCCCGTGGAGCAATCCGATCGATGCCGGACAAGCCTCCATCATTCTTTCTTCTTCCTTTCTCTTCCCACATGAATCCCCTCTTAGAGGAGAGAGAGGGAGGAGAGAGAAAGATTGATTCTCTCTCTCTCTCTCTCTCTCTACAGGCTGCCATTGTCTACGCGGGACGGAGCGATGCGGAGCGTGGAAGGAGTGCAACACCCTGCTGCAATTGCCTCCATAGCTTGCTCTTAAGAAAAATCTTGCATTGAGGGGGGGGGGGGGGGGGGGGGGGTTTCGCGGCGGCTCTGTTTAGCCGCCGCCCCCCTCCTTTTTCGTTTTTTTTAAGGGAGGGGGGGTGCCCCTTCCCAAAGGCACCCCTTCACTCCTCCTTTTGGGCACCTCCCCAATTTTGACCGGCCCTTTGGCCCTTTTCCCGCCTCTCTCGCATACGGTGTCCGAATCCAGATCTGAAAATTTCTGTGAGCTCGTCTCGGCATCCCACACTGACTGACAGCTCCATTGACCAGCACAGGCGCATGGAAAATTTACTAAAAATTCGCAAGTGTTGCCCGGGCGTCCTTAGAGCACTTTGACGCTTAAAATCGTCCTAGGTCGAGCCGCCGCCTTTGACATTGGATATTTTTCCCTTGATATTCATAATTTTTAGCTATTTTTAAGCAATTTTTGGCACCAAAATTCTGCTCTCATCACTAAAGAATAAGATGCGTTCCTTGGGCTGGTGGCACTATCATATGATACTAAATAATGTAATCCACTATATAGCATACCTTGTAGGGATGAGCCTGGACATTGCAAAGATGTAGAGATTCTCCAAGTCTGTTATTTATACCACATCCTTCTTCATATAATCATATGAATTTTTTTTTGGAAGAAACCCTCTCCATTGGCTGTTTGTGATAATAAACATCTTGTATGCTTGATCCTAGAATAGGGGCTCAACATGCTGCAAGGCCTCGTCATATATTTGATGCATATCACTAAGTTGTGCCTTGTCTAGGTCAACAACTACAACTCGCATAGAGTTTGTGACCTGAGTCTACAAAGTCCAAGCTCAGTAGGCCACATACAGAATGGTGTCATAATGTTTAAAAAGAAGGAGCCACTGACCTTCCACATGAGTTCTCTTAAAATTGTGACAAGAGCATTGTACCACTAGACAATGGTCCATTTGTCCACTGCCATCTCATGCTCTACCCACCTCCTAATATTGTCTCCCAAATGCCATGATAGATGTCTTTTATGCTATCCCAAAATTATGGGAGAGAGTCATGGAAACATTCGTATGTGCTATCTTGTGAAGGACTAGACTTTCAGCCCAACATCCTCACACAATACCAAAACCAAAGATACATAAATACATGAAAAAGAAACTTTACTCATTCTAAGCTTGTAGTGCCATCAAGAGCTTACCCTCTCTCTCTTGCTTAACCTTGAGAACTTGGCAACTCACTTTACTTTGATGTGGGACCATGCTATATGAAAAACAACATCCCTATCATGGCGTACATTATGTCTCTACAATAGTAGGAAACCCTATTGAAAACCATGCTTCTTCATGGATGCAATATACCATGCCTTGAATTTGTGGTTGCCATCCTAGATTATGAGTTTCTTACTCTTCAAACCCTCCAACTTTGTGCCATCAAGTGTGTTCTCCAACTCCTCATTCTTCTCTACCTAGACACGTCCCACTCTTGCAAGTCAATGTCTGTCACTTTCATCACCATGTCAAGACTAGGGTGCATGATAAATACAAGGAAGGGCGTGCTGGTAGTCTTGTAGACATACCTATCAAACACATCCTTGAACTTCTCAACCAACAAAATCACTATCCTAATAGCCTCATTTGGCCCCAATCTGCAAAATGGTACCAACAAGGGTTTTGATCCTTGCCTAATGATAAATGTATCCACCACATCCTGCAACATGTCTAGCTCCAATTCTTTTTTCAAATCAACCAATCATGTTATGATGTGCTGGTAGGGGTACTAGTCATGCGTGCCTTGGATACGTGAATTTGAGTGACACCCTTTGTGTCTATTGCATGAGATGGACCTACATCCTCTTATTAAGCAGTAGCACTAGAAGCGCTTGTTGGAGGAGGCCCTAGAAACTCTTGTGTAATGGGTTGTGCATCCACTATAGACTCTCATGACAACAAGCATGAGTCAAGGGGATGAGTCGAGGGGAATTGTAACACTTAGAGCTATAGAACTAGTCTCTTCACTCACTACACATTGAACTATCCTATAATGTAATCCATAGTCCCAAGGAGATACTTTCTTCTTTTGTGTATGCCTATAATGGGTCATTTGAGCATTGAAATTTTAATGAGGATAAAAAAGAATCAACACATTGGATGGTAGAGAATGACACACACATGAGCTATAGCATAATCCCTCTAATAGTTGCCTATGAGTAAATACCCTACCCCACAATCCATGAAGGATTTCCCACACTAATCAATGACTATGTCACTTTTCCACAAATATAGAAGGCTGCCCTTGGTTGCATACTACAAGCTCTTAATATGTGCACCATACTAGTTAGGGTTGGTTCCTGCAACCCTTATCTTGCACATAAAATGTCATAACATACACTCCACTCATCCTTGCCATAGTCCCATAGATAGAGTCACATGATCATCATGTAGCAATTGGGATGTCCTTACCTCACCCAGTCAAATGAAGACAAGTGCTATGCATCGTTGCAATGTCTTTTGTTGTTGCACAATGCATGCATGGTGTGAGTGCTAAATGTGTACAAGCAAAGCTTTCTTACATCAATAGTGTTAGTGTACAAAAATTCCTTACATTTTTCATGGATGCAAATGTAATGCTAGTTTACAGAGCCACTGGCACTGAGGTGTCCATACTTGTGGTACTAGTAGTAACAATGGAAAACATTGATGACCTAAGGAATGCATTGTAGAAATTACATGGTACAATGGACAAAATAATCTAAGCAAGGAGTAGAGAACACAAAAAATATGAGAAGAACAAAAATCACTTAATTTCAAACAAACTGACACAAAGATGACCCTTTCCACCAACACACTTCCACTATGAAGATTAGATGGCAATCCAGACAGATGATATGCAAAGAGCTTAAGGGCAGTTAGAAGAACTTTGACTAAGTGAAAGGTAGATTAACGATAGATTTAGAGGTGTCTTCCTTGTATAGCATGGGAAGATAGTATTATGAACCTTTTCTAGTCAGCCAAAGAATATTTCCTTTATTTTTAGGCCAGGGATGCTACCCTCAGACCCCCATCAGGGGGGCAACTACCCCCCTTGAGACCCCCTAGCCAAGGGCCACTTTTGCGGCCCTCACACCCCAAAATAAAAGTCTCTGATAACTCTCATACACTTGAACTTGATATATTATTCCTCGAGTTGCTATTTGCATAAGTACTCTATTTAATCCAAAGGCTAGATCCAAAAAGTGTTGAGATGAAAAGCTCAACACATGCGGACATTAATGATGGACCACCTGGTTAGATGGATCCACATGTCAAAACTTAGCATGTCGGTGGTCATTATGACTCTCACATGGCCACTAACTCATTACTTATTATATTCAGGTTGTTACACCTATTTATAGTTGGCATAGTTATAGCACCAGTCGACTAGTGTAGTCGGTTATGCATTGTTTGACTTAGTAGGCCACTTTTCTATATGTTGTATCTTATCTATACTTTGTGTGCATTGTAAAGTGTGTGGAAGAAGAAGAAGAAACCAGCAAGAAAACGTTTTGGCCTCCATCTCTCTTCTTGTCTCTTGAGTGAGCTTCTCCTTTTGCATTTTGTGTGTGTTCGGCGCAGCATCTTGAGCAAGTCCCCCCCACCACGTGATTCTTGGCATGGTATCAGAGCCGCGCCACTGAGAGAGGTTGATTTTGAAGGCAGAAGTGAAGGATAAGAAGCAAGGTTTGAGCAAGCAAGCCACGGGTAAGAAGCTCTCCCATTCTTCCACCCTTTCTCTTGGATAGTGCCTGTAGAGGCACCAGAAGCAGGGCAGAGCAAAAATCTCAGATTGCAGTGAGATTTGGTGTGTGCAAAGAGCACTGTCTATTTGGCAAATAAACCCTTTAGGGATTTTCCACTGCTATTTTGGCCATTCGAGGTCATTTCAGGTCTCGTTTTAGAGCCACAAGGTTGCGGACAACAGTTTCAGGGTACACTATGATTTCAGCTGTATTGACTGAAAGTGGGTCCGCAGGTTACAGATTGCGAATCTGTAATTTTTGAGGTGTTTGCAGGAAGTAAACACAAGGTTTATCTACAAACTGGTTGCAAATTGCATGTATTGTTGAGCAGACAGTGAAAAAGGCTGTCTGGTGTATTGCTGTGCACTATAGGTCGAGGGTTGCAGAAGATTTGCTTGTTGTTTGGTATTAGTTTTGTGATAATGGCAGAAAATAGTGGAAACCCCATCATTGAGAAGCTCGACAAGAACAACTACCCTTCATGGAAGTTCTGTGTCATGAACTTCCTTATTGGAAAAGGCCTCTACGAGTTTGTTTTAGGTGAAGAAAAGGAGCCGGAGGTGAGTGATCCTCCAACTACAGAAGAGACAAAGGCACGGAAGGAATGGAATGCAAAAGACAAAAAAGTCATGTATTGTCTGTCTGCAGTAATTGACAATAATGTGCTGGGATATATTAGAAATGTAGAGACTTCATATGCAGCTTGGACCATACTTGAAAGTATGTTTTCCGAAATACAAAGGCACGAAAGATTCAACTCAAGCAAGAGTTGAATACATTGAAGAAAGGGAAGATGTCTATCAATGAGTATGCACTAAAGGTAAGGAGCATTGTAGATGCCTTGGCAGCGATTGATGCAATGCCCAATGATGATGATTTGGTGTCGTCTACCTTGGGTGGAATTAACAATGAAAAGGCTTGGAAGTCTTTTGTAACTTCCATATATGTTAGAAAGCCATTTCCAGATTTTGATGAGTTGGTCTCCCATATGATCACTGAAGAGGTCAACATGCAGAGTGAGACATCTGAAAAAAGTGGTGAACAGGTTCAAGCTTTCTACTCCAGTTCAGGAAGGGGATGTGGCGGGTCCTCTTCAAGAGGCCATGGTACAGGACATGGTAGTGACAACCAGCAAAAGAGATTGAATCAGCAATTTGGTGATATGCAGGTTTCAAGAGGTCATGGTAACTTTAGAGACAAGGGGAGCTTTAGAGGAAGAGGTGGATGGCAGAATAGAGGTTCTAAAAACTCTGGTATTTTGTGTCACTACTGTGACAAAACAGGTCATATTGCAGCCCAATGTTATGTTAAGAAGGATGATATTCATAGTGGTAAGTTGCAGTAAGGAAACTATGCATCGTCTTCATGACAGAATGAAGACAAAAATGAATGTCTGTTTGTTATGCAGCATATGCTGAATGCTGTTACAGGAAAGGGAACACATGATGATGTTTGGTATGTTGATTCAAGTGCATCCAATCATATGACCATCCATGCAGAATGGTTTGGAGAGATGCAAGATTTGCAAAATACAGGTTATGTGCAGAGGGGTGATGATTCATGCCACCCAATTTCACATATTGGAAAAGTTTCCTTATCCTTGCATGATGGTAAGACAAAGAGTCTTTCAGATGTATTACATGTGCTATCTATTAAAAAGAACTTGGTGTCAGTCGGTCAGATGGTAAAGTAAGGGCTAGAAGTCATATTTAACGCAAAGGACTGCTTTGTAGAAGACTTCAATGACAAGTACAGGTTGGTTGCAAAGGGAAGTAGAGTTGGACGTATGTTTACTCTGGATGCTGGAATTCCTACTATGAATGCTGTGATGTATGCTAAAGGAAAAGGTGTTGTTGCAGATATTGAAATTTGGCACAAACGCATTGGACATGCAAATGTCCAAAGGCTGAAATTAATGCAGTCCAAAGGGTTTACAGGTTTGCCTACATTTAGAGTTGCAGAATTTCATAAGGTATGCGAAGCATGTTAGTTTGGTAAGCAGGCAAGACAACCCTTTTCACATGGCAGAGATGTAATCAGAAATGTCCTTGATGTTGTGCATATAGATATTTGGGGGCCTACACAAAATGTATCTCTTGGAGGCAGTTCATACTTTGTCACATTCATTGATGATTGTTCTAGAAAGCTGTGGGTATATTTTATGAAGAAAAAGAGTGAAGCGTTTGAGCACTTTAGAACTTTCAAGGCTACAGTTGAAAGAGAAACACGCTTGAAAGTAAAGTGCTTGAGGTCAGATGGAGGGGGAGAGTACCTCCCGAATGAGTTCAATGATTTTCTGAGGTCTCATGGGATAAAGAGACAGTTCACATGCAGGTATACTCCACAGCAAAATGGGATTGCAGAAAGGAAAAACATGCATATTGCAGAAGTTGCACGCGCTTTGATGGCTGAAAAGAATATGCCTAAGTATTTTTGGTCTGATGCTGTTCATACTGCTATTTATATTATGAATAGAACTCCCATAACTGCAGTTCATGGGATGACTTCTGAAGAATGCTTTACTGGCAAGAAGCCTGATGTATCACACTTGAAGGTATTTGGCTGTGTTACATATGTTCATGTGCCAGATGAGCTAGAGAAGAAGCTTGATCCAAAGGCAAAAAAATGTGTATTTATTGGATACTCTTTAGAGCAAAAAGGGTATCGATGTTATAACCCTGTCACATGTAAGTTCAGAGTGAGCAGGGATGTCATCTTTGATTAAATGAGTAGTTGGTATGCATCTAGTGGTGATGCATTGGATGATGATGATGATCATGACACTCATGTACAGGCTGAAAAGCAAGAATCACGGACTCTTAGTGGACCAGAGACATCATCTCGTAGTCCTTGGTCTGGGAGACTAAGGAGTAGCTCTGCATCTTCAAGTGCATCTAGTAGCACTACAGGTAAAGACAAAGGAAAAAATAAAGTGTCAAATGGCATTGATGCAATTCTTGATGGAGACTCTAGTGGCTCAGAGAGCTTTTATGATGAGCTTGGTATTCCTTCTGTCAGGACACCAAGTGTACAGAGAGCACATAATAATGTAAAGGCCCCATTGAGTGATCCGGTGGTACGCAGATCTAGTAGGGTCAGATACCCTGTTAAAATATTTGGTTTTGAAGGTTATGCATCTCAACATTATGCTTATATGGTGAAACTAGTTGAGGATGTTGAGCCCACTTGTTTTGAGGTTGTTGTTGGTCATACTCATTGGGATGCAGCAATGGATGAGGAGATGGCTGCATTAGAGACCAATAAGACTTGGAATCTAGTATCATTTCCAAAGGGCAAGAAAGCTATTGGATGTAAGTGGGTTTATAAGATTAAGCACAATGCAGATGGTTCTATTAGTAGGTACAAAGCTAGGCTGGTTGCAAAAGGCTATGCCTAGACATATGGCATAGATTATGAAGAAACCTTCAGTCCAATTGCTAGGATGGCAACTGTCGCAGATGTGTGATTGCTTTGGTAACAGCCAAAGGTTAGAGGTTGCAGCAAATGGATGTGAAGAATGCCTTCTTACATGGTGATTTGCAGGAAGAAGTGTATATGGATTAGCCAGCAGGTTATGAAGATTTAGAGCATCCTACGTATGTGTGCAGGTTGAAGAAGGCGCTCTATGGGCTCAAGAAAGCACCTAGAGCATGCTCTGACAAGATCAGAGAGTATCTTGTTAATATTAGCTTTTATGTTTTTGATGCTGCTCACTCACTTTATGTGAGAAAGGGAGATGCAAGTTTGGTCATCATAGTCATCTATGTGGATGACTTGATTATTACAGGTGATAGTGATAGTGGGATTGCTGAAGTCAAGGACTTTTTGAAGAAGAAGTTTGAGATGAAGGATTTAGGTGAGCTAAGGTACTTCCTTGGCATTGAGGTGATTAGATGTAATGATGGTATATGGCTATCCCAGAGACAGTATGACTTGGATATGTTGTCCAAGTATGGTATGACAGTATGCAAACCACTTTTAGTCCCGTTGGAGCAAAATGTAAAGTTGAGTGCTGATGTTGGGGATGAGATAGAAGACCCTACTATGTTCAAGAGGATAGTGGGGAGTTTGATCTACATGACCATTACAAGGCCAGACTTGAGCTTTGTTGGTCTTCTGAGTTAGTTCATGCAAGTACTTAGAAAGCCACATTTGGATACAGTAAGACGCATATTGAGATATGTGAAGTCCACATTACATTATGGACTTTTCTATGAGGTAGGTACAGATGTACAGGTGTTTGGATACACAGATGCAGATCAGGCTAGTAGTATGTCTGATAGAAGATCTACTAGCGGATACATGTTCTCTCTTGGTAGTGCAGCAGTTACTTGGAGTAGCAAAAAGCAATCAACAGTTGCTTTGTCGAGTACAGAGGCTGAGTATAGAGGTGCTATTGTTGCAGCATGTGAGGTAGTATGGCTGCAAAAGTTATTGGCTGATTTAGATGTGCAAGTGGAAGGTCCAATTGTCATTTATTGTGACAACATGAGCAGTATATAGTTGGCTACGAACCCTGTGTTCCATGCCAGGACAAAACATATTGAGGTACAATACCACTTTGTGAGAGAGAAGGTACTAGCTGGTAAGATTGACTTGGTGTATGTTAGCACACAGGATCAGATAGCAGACATCTTCATGAAGGCATTGCGTACAGAGAAGCTTCAAAAGTTTCGAAGCTTACTTGGAGTTGCAGGGATGCAGTTGAGCTTGAGGGGGAGTGTTGAGATGACAAGCTCAACACATGAGGACATTAATAATGGACCGCCTGGTTAGATGGGTCCACACGTCTACACTTAGCACGTCGGTGGTCATTATGACTCTCACATGGTCACTGGCTCATTATTTATTATATTCAGATTGTTACACCTATTTACAACTAGCATAGTTATAGCGCCAATCGACTAGTGTAGTCAGTTATGCATTGTTTGACTTAGTAGGCCACTTTCCTTTATGTTGTATCTTATCTATACTTTGTGTACATTGTAAAGTGTGTGGAAGAAGAAGAAGAAACCAGCAAGAAAACGTTTTGGCCGCCATCTCTCTTCTTGTCTCTTGAGTGAGCTTCTCCTTGTGCATTCTGTGTGTGTTCAGCGAAGCATCTTGAGCAAGTCCCCCCACCACGCGATTCTTGGCAAAAAGGTCACCTTTTTTTCATCCAATCACTTAAACTCATTAGACATACAAGTCAATACCCAACCAACATACTTACACATGGCTTATCCACATAATGGGGGCATTAACAACTTAGAGCACTATGGATAAATGGTGGCACCTTACAAGGATGTGGGGCATTGAGCATATCTAACACCCCCTCTTAATGTCCACCCATAGGTGAACTACATCCTTGGCCCAATGTTGAGTCTCTAAAGATAAATTCAAAGAAGATCCTTTGTAAGAGCTTTGGTGAAGATATCTACTCCATTCTCCTTCGTTGCATAGTGGACCACGAGCTCTACTATCCAATCCTCGATCAAGTCATGCACATAGTGATACTAGATCTCAAATGTGTTTGATCCATGCATGAAAAATTGGAATTTTGACAGTGGCGATGCAACCCTAATTGTCACATCTTATCACTATTAGATCTTCATCCTATACTCCTATATGCCCTAGGATCCTCCTTAACCATACTGCTTCACATGTAGCAAAGCAAACTACCTTATACTCTTCTTTAAGTAGAGGACAATGCCATGGTTGGTTGCTTTTTATTGATCCAAGAGAAAATTCTGGAACCTAAAGAGAAACAATATTTAGAAACTCTTTTCTTGGAATCATTGTCACATGCCCGATTTGAGTCATAGTCCCCCCTAAAAGCACCCACATCCCAACTTTCCAGGGTTTGTTTGAGAACCTCCTCAAAACCCCAATAGCAAAACTAATATCTCGCCTAGTTTTACACAAGTATATGAGACTACCAACCTCCTATACCTCCCAATTTCTATTAGTGCTAATGTATCCTCAATGAATAACTTCACATTGACCTCCATAGGTGTAGCTATCTTCATACACTTGATCATGCCAAATGATTTTAAGATCAACCATGCATACTTCTTTTGAGAGATGAAGATTTTGTCCAAGCTCTTGCTAAACTTCAATCCCCAAACAATAGTGCAACAAGCCCAAGTCTATCATTTCAATCTCAGAACTCAAAGCATTTTAAGCTTGATGGATCATATCTTCATAGCCACTTATAATAAGAAGGCCATTCACATATAGGGAAATCACTATAGACTTTCCACTATCCCGATAAACATACAAGTTAGCATGTGAGGTACATCGTTTGAAATTAAAGCCTAAAAAGAGTTTATTTTTCTTGCTACTACCATATTGTAGGGGTTTGTTTCAGCCAATACAATGCCTTCTTCAACTTACAAACTTTATTCTCAGAATGGGGGTCTCAAACCTTGGTGGCTACACCACATACACCTCCTCCTTGAGATCACCATTCAAGAATGCTAATTTGACATCCATTTCATAAACATGCCACTTCTTGAGTAGCCACTACATGTATAGTGTGAATAGTGGTCATTCTAGCTGTTGGAGCAAATGATTCTTGAAAATCAAATCCTTCAAACTGTGAAAATCCCTGTGACAACTAATCTAGCTTTGTTAAGTTGCCATCAACCTTCTACTTTACCTTCCAGACCCACTTGGTGCCAATAATCTTCCTCTTTTTTGGCCAATCCTCTAACTCCCAAGTATCATTCTTCATTATGCTGTCATACTCAGCTTGCATAATTGCTGTCCATTTTGGATCAGCAAATTCTTCTTCCAAGTCTATTGGCTCATTTATTTCTCTCATAATCTTAGTCACCATCAATGCCATGTTAATTGTGTGAACATAAGCCTTTCTTTACTCTTCTATTCTCAGAGACTTCCTTGGTCTCATCTGCCTTTTCTTCTCAATTGTGGTAGGCATAAGATTACTACAATCATAGAGCTATTGCATTCATCGTGTTAATGGCTTTTCTAATGGTGTGATTGCAAGTTGGTAAACTTTTTCCTCATCATCCGAAGATGATGCTTCCTCCTTCGTGAGGGTAGGGACAAATCTTGGGATAGGTTCATAGTGGACTACCTGTTTGCTAGATGATAAAGTGGAAGAACTTATATTCTCCTCCTCCACTATATATGGCTGCTCCTTGAATACCACATCACAACTCATTATGATCGTCTTTGGCTCTTCATCATATAATTTGTAAGCCTTTTTCTCATCACAATAACCCAAGAAGATACATTTATGCTTTTTGGATTTAACTCATTTATCTTATCCTTTGGAACATGTGCATAACATTCACATCCAAAAGTTTTAAAATGTGAGACAAATCATTTCCTAGCAGAATAGGCCTCATGAGGATTTTTGCACTCAAGAGTCTATGCTTAACTCTGATTGAGAATGTAGACTATAGTATTAACAGTTTTTCCCTTCACCTTTCCATTTCCACAATGGTATGACTTTGGCATTCAACAGAGCCATTCTATTGAGGTGTATGAGGCATTGTTAATTGAAACTTAATCCCTTTGCTTTTGCAAAAGTGTTCAAAGTCCTTTGAGTTGAACTCACCACCACCATCTATTCTAAACTTTTGCACACTTTGCCTTGTTTCATTCTGAATAATTTTTTGCCACTCCTTAAACCTAGCAAAAGCTTGAGCTTTATCACAAATGAAGTGTATCCACATCTTCCCACTATAGTTATCAATGATCAATATAAATAAGAAGATCTTCCCTAGTATTGTGTAGGAAATTTACCACACAAATTAGCATGCACCAACTCTACAGAAGCCTTTGGTCAATTCTTGCATTCTTGTGGAAATTCCTTTCTCTATTGCTTGCCCATCATACAGGCTTCACATGGTTCCTTCATTTTAGTTTCCTATAGGTAAGTGAGCAATCATTCCTTACTTACGCATCTCCTTTAACACTACAAAACCAATGTGACCAAATCTTTCATGCTAAAGTTTACTTGTGCCCACACTAGCAGTGGTGGCTATGAGAGCACTTAGCTTATATAGGTTGTTCCTTCTTTCTCATTTTTCGATAACTTTTCTATCATTGTTGATACTTTGTGCACCTATCTTGGTTAGCTTCATCTCATGTTCAAGGTCAGTTATATAGAAGCAACTAATAGTAGATTTCTCTTAATCTCTGGAGAGCATTTTTCCCAACCATCACAATGATGGATTCTTGTAAAGGCTTCAAAGAATTAGATAGACCTTTCTTGTTGGTAAGATGCCACTATCCAATATCCATGATTCAGTGGTAGACATTTCTTGTGCCACAGAATACACTTTCTCAATGGTTTCCATGGGTAACCCAATTGTGGGTTGGTTTGCTTTTGAAGTATATATGAGAATAAAAATAAAAATAGTTGTTTTTAAATGGATTTCTTAGTGTCTATAACATAAGGGTGTGCCAATAAACCAAGTGCAAACACTAAAAAAGGAAGTTGTTTTTATATGTTATGATAATGTAATTTACTAGAGGTTAGTAACCATCTTAGGGGGAAGCGAGTGCCAATTTCTTGATGGAATCGCCCTATGGTTGGGTGGATCCGGTTAACTGAGTGGATTTTCCCAATTTTATAATAAAGACCAACAAGGAGATCTTCTTATTAGTTAGAACTATTAAGCACTATTTTAGGGGACCATATGAGACTATGCCTTATGGGAAGAGCGGTTGACACTTAGGTCCCTCTCATTTGTCACTCTCATTGAACAAAGTGTGGAGCTTGCCTATCTTGATCTTGGATAATTTGCAAAATATGGTTTCAAGTTTGATGTTAGATTACTGTTAGAGACCATAGTTGTGTCTTTAGGAACCTCCAAGTCAATCCTTGTGGGATGATGCTGGATGCTTCACATGATGCAAGGTCGACCTAAGGAACACTTAGTCATCTAAGTTTGCATGCTTAAAGTTAGTGCAGATGGTAGTGACTAGATTTGGTCCTTAGAAGACTACAAGACTACCCTCCCTAGCTTAAATTACGATCTAGCATCTAATAATTTCCCTCTCCCTATCTAGCCACCTTTCTCTTTCTGTATAATGTGTGTGTGTGTGTGTGTGTGTGTGTGTGCGCGCATGCGGGTGCTCGCACGCATGCACGTGTATAACCCTCATCCTTACCATCTCCCTCTCTCTTTCTCTCCTTGATCTTGACCCTAACCTCCTCCATTCCTCTCTAACCTTCTCACTCCCTAACCACCATCTAATCCTCCCCCCTGCTCTCTCTCTCTCTCTCTCTCTCTCTCTCTATCTATCTATTTATATATATATAACCAATCCTCTCCCTTCCTAACCACTCTCTAACCTTCTCCCTCTCTAGCCATTATCTAACCCTCTCTCCTTGACTCTCACCCTCTCACCCTCTATACCTCTCTCTTTGATCTTAACCCTAACCATCTCTACCTCTCTCTTTCTCTAACCGTCTCCCTTCATAATCCCCTCCCTATTACTATCCAACCACATCTCTCTATCTCTCTATCTTTTTCTTTCTCTCTCTCTCTTTATATGTTAAATGTATGTATGTATGTATGTATGTATGTATGTATGTATGTATGCATATATGCATCTCTAACCATATCTGATCCCTATCCCTAGCTAGCCACCCTAACTCTGTCTATCTTCTCTATAATCCTCTAATCCTCCCTCTATCTCTCTAACCACCTTTTCCTACCTAATCACCCTCTAACCTTCTCTCTATAACTACCTACCTCTCTCTATCTCTCTAACCAACTCCCTCTCTATCTCTAACCCTCTAGCCCTCTAACCCTTGATCTTCTCTATAACCCTCTCCCTATGGGCCTATCTATCCTTTCTATACCTCTCTTTCCTATAAGGAGAAAATGTGATCCATTCTCGATATTGGCTTTACCATCAGTTTACAATTGGATCATAGATCTCACCATTGTCATAGTTGCACTTTACAACTATATGAAATATTAATTTATCTTCATTTGAAATCAATATTAATGGAGAGCAACATGTAATATTATACTATTCATGTTCATTTAAATGATTTGTAATGAGAGTAACATTCAAGATTGTGACATCATTTTCCAATAAAGTTCCTCTAGATGTTGAGAAACCCCCTCTAAACAAATCCTCAATATTTCATGTCTATGGGATAGTACTTACTTCCATGTCTATGGCAACCTACTTGATTCCATGTCAGTAATTGGAATATAGTCAATTCTCCTACATTGATGATCCTCTCGTGGGTTAAGCTCCACAAATGCCTCTCCACTAGGCTAAATTAGACCCCATATTTGACCAACACAATTCACCTAGTGGTTTGTGCTAGCATAGAACATCACACCAAGATTATTTGCCTAGGCAAATCACCACCTCTTCTGCCTCCCCCAGCAACCACTTGGTGATAAATATCTCTATAGAAAACTACACATTGTTAACCCCAACACGAAGAAAGCAAAAGGAAATATAAAAGACGCAGGGCAAAGGCAGAAAAAAGGTAGCCCGACAAAAGAAAGAAGAAAAGAAAAGGCCAAAAGCGCAGGGGCAACCTTAAAAAGCCCAAGGCAAATGCAAAAGGGAAAATGTGCATTTTAAAATACAAAGAGGCACCCTGAAATCTTATAGAAGAGTGCCAGGCGGTGCAAGATCCGGAAAGCTAAAACAAAAGACAAAGACAAAGGCCAAGGCAAAGAGAAACGGAAGACAAAGGCGTACAAGGAAAAGCGCAAGTCAAAACTTTTGTGAAAGAGTGCAAGCGCATCATGGTTTAATTCAAGGAGCGCCACCTGTGCAATTTGTAAATGTAGACGGGCGGTGGAAAGGAAGCTAGGAAGATAGAGGGACAATGGGAAAAGGGCCTAGGCAATGGCCGGCCATGTAAAAAAGGGGAAAAGGGGATGACCACCCAAAAGGGATTTAGGGTTTTGTATATAAAGTTGAAATGTGAATGGAAAGCTCATTCTTGTGTGTGGCAAAAAGTAGCTCTCTTCTTCTTCTTCTTCTTGCTTGCTTGAGCTTGTGCTTGAGAGAGGGAGTGTGAGAGTGTGAGGGAGTGAGTGTGTGAGGGTGAGGGACCATGGGGTGGAGAAGCTCTCCATCTTCTTCTCTCTTCTTCTCTTCTCTTCTCTTCTCTTCTCTTGCTCGCGGTGATGGAGCTTGGAGCGTGGAGCTTGAGGATGGAGCTTGCTTGAAGCTTGCACTTGGATCGTGGAGCTATCGGAGTGTGCGGGAGAGGAGGTAACTCGAACAGCATGGAGGTAAGCTCACTACACCCATAGATATGGATGGCACGTCGGCTATGTGAGAGGTAGCCATTAGTGCTCGGCTTGGAACGCTTGAAACAATAAGCGGTTTGTGGGTCTTGATGGTTGACCGAAAGCTACCACATTTTGGTTTCATCGCCGGGACCAATGGATTCAAGCCTTGAGCACTTGCGTGCTTCGAATCGAGCATCGAAGTAAGGGTTTTCCCCGAACCAATGCTTGAGATAGGTAGAAAGTGAGGGGTTGAAGATGGTATTCGATCTCCTTGGCAAGTAGATTTTTTGCTTTTTTGAGATTTATATTGTGAGATGGAGTAGTGTATGTTGAGATATCGAGCTCCACTCGTGATACGCCAGGGTGACCGTTGTGTATTTATGTCACCGACTTGTCAGTTGCAGACGCGGTTGGTACACCACCCATGAATAATAGCTACATGATAGCTATCCTTATCTACTCTAGTTTGTGGCTCAGTTAGTATGCCACCTTAGTTAGTTGAGTTTGGTTTGAGACCCATATATAGGGTTCTTCTATTTCTTTGTACAAAAAGTTCTTTTGGCTTACACAACTAAGAAGAGGAAAACTGTTTTCAGCCTCCACCCTTGTGTGTCTTCCCCCATTGTGCAAGCAAGAAAGCTTCAAACGAGACTCCTTCCTTCTCTCCCACAATCTTGACATGGTATCAGAGCCTTGTTCGTGGTAAGGAGCTCAAGAAAGCAAGCCAAGCTTGCGGTGTTCTGGTAAGAGGAGCAGTGTTGCTTTCATTTTCTGTTTTGGGAGCAGATCTCTGCAGGTAGCACAACCGGAAAGTGTAGGAGTGCATTGTCTCAGGTTGAGACGCCCTTCGCGGTGAAGCAAGAGGGCAGTATATGCTGTGGGAAAGGGCTTTAGCCCTTGGCGACCTTGTTTTTTTTATTTGAGGCCATTTCGGGGCCTATTTTGGAGGCGGAAGTTTTCTGCACGCACTCAGGAAAAGGCCCAGTTTTATGCTGTGCAGCCACTGTTCTACAGGTCGGTGAATAGTTACTGTAAAAATTGCATTGTATGCTTGTGCGCAGAGACATTGGGAGTTATAGAATCATCCCTGTTGCGTGTTGATGCAAAATCGTCACTAGGAAGTGACTGTGTGGTCAAATACCACTTTCGCCAGTTTTGCAGATTTTCCCTTGTGAGGGTGAAACTGTGTTTTTTGTAGTGACAGAATTTTTTGCAGTGTTCTGTAATGGCATCTAATTCTCTTTCATAGATTGTCACTGAAAAGCTTGACAAGAACAACTTCCAAGTATGGAAGTTTAGAATGACGAATTTCCTTATGGGAAAAGGATATTGGGAATTTGTTACAGGAAATGAAGAAGAACCAGTTCTTCCTGATGTTCCCAATCAACAGCAAATGCAGGCATTTAAAACATGGCATGAGAGAGCCAGGAAAGTTATGTACTGGCTGTCTATCAGCATTTCAGACTCTATGATTGTGCATATTCAGGATGCAAGTACGCCAAAGGAGGCATGGGATACTTTGTCAAAAATGTATAGCACAAATACGCAAGCCAGGAAAATGCAGCTCAAGCAAGAGTTGCATAATGTGCAAAGAGAAAATATGAGCATCAATGACTACCACATGAAAGTGAAGAAGATTGCAGATGCACTTGCTTCCATCGGGTCGCCAGTGGAAGATGATGATTTAGTTTCTGTGACCTTGAATGGTCTAGGAAAGGATTATGCATAGTTTCGGACATCCATTTCAGTTCGTGAAAGATTTCCTGATTTTGAGGAGCTGATTGCTCTTCTAATTTCTGAGGAGCAAAGAAATGGTGGTGTATCTTCTTCAGGAGGAACTTCAAAAGAAGCTGTCTTCTACTCAAATGCTGGAAGAGGTAGAGGAGGCCGATATGGAGGCCATGGTAGAAATCAGAATATGCAGCAAACTCAAGAAAACCAGTCCTATGGAGGAGGACGTGGTAACTCTAGAGGCAGGGGGAGCCAAAGAGGTCGTGGTGGATGGCAAAGAGGCCAAAATGCAAACAGTAATGTTGAATGCTACTATTGTGGTAAAATGGGTCATATGGCTAAAGACTGCTATAAAAAGCAGAATGACATCATGAATGGAAAACTGCAACAAGGAAATTATGCATCCTCTAGTAGACAGGGTGATGACAGAAATGAGCATCTGTTTATGGTGCAGCATATGAACAATTCTGTGACAAGTGCAGAAGAAAGAAACGATGTATGGTATATTGACTCAGGTGCATCAAACCATATGACAGGTCATGCAGAATGGATGGAGGATGCAAGGAAAATGGAAAAACCAGGATTTGTGGAGACTGGTGATGATACTGCACATCCTATTGTGCAGATTGGAAAAATTCCTTTGTCTATGCAGGATGGGAAAAAGAAATACCTGTCCGATGTATTTCATGTCCCGAATATCACCAAGAATCTGGTTTCTGTTGGTCAAATGGTTGAGCAAGGCTTGCAGGTCAGATTTAATCATCATGGATGCTTTGTTGAGGATATGAAAAATAAAGGTCGCTTGATAGCAAAAGGAAAGAAGAAGGGCAGAATGTTTACATTGGATGCAGACATGTCTGAATTGAGTGTAGCAATGTTTGCACATGGGACCGGTGTAGTTGCAGATATTGATATCTGGCATAAACGCATTGGTCATGTTAATGTATAGCGACTTAAATCAATGCAGGCCCAAAATATTGTTGCAGGTTTGCCGAAATTCAAGGTTGCAGAAATGCATAAGGTATGTGAAGCCTGTCAGTTTGGAAAACAGGCAAGGAAACCATTTCCTAGACATGCTCAAGAGAGTAAGCAGCCATTGGAATTAATCCACTCTGATGTGTGGACAACTAAAGCTGCATCTCTTGGAGGCTGTCATTATTTTGTCAGTTTTATTGATGACTATAACAGAAAAGTTTGGGTGTATTTTATGAAAAAGAAAAGTGAAGTTTTTGGGCATTTCAAAACTCTTAAAGCTATGGTTGAAAAAGAAACAGGCTTGCAGATAAAATGCCTAAGGTCAGATGGAGGGGGAGAGTACCTCTCAAATGAGTTTGCAAGGTTCCTGCAGGAGCATGGCATAAAGCAGCAATATTCATGCAGTCATACCCCACAACAAAATGGAATTGCAGAAAGAAAAAACAGGCATATTGGAGAGGTATCTCGTGCCATGCTCAATGAAAAAGACTTGCCAGATTTTTATTGGGCTGAAGCAGTTGCTACAGCAGTCTACATAATGAACAGGACTCCCACTGCAGCAATACATGGAATGACTCCAGAGGAGAGGTATACTGGTAGGAAACCAGATATTTCTCATTTGAAAATTTTTGGTTGCATTACCTATGTACATGTGCCAGATGAGTTGAGATCCAAGTTGGATCCAAAAGCTGAGAAGTGCATCTTTATTGGTTACTCTCTGCAGCAAAAAGGGTATAGATGCTATAACCCTTCTACTCGTAAGTTTACAGT
Source organism: Lygodium microphyllum (assembly GCF_053477565.2). NCBI lineage: Eukaryota > Viridiplantae > Streptophyta > Polypodiopsida > Schizaeales > Lygodiaceae > Lygodium > Lygodium microphyllum. The sequence goes on along the minus strand of NC_141140.1, from coordinate 38,386,349 downwards.
GAGTAGAGATGTTGTTTTTTATGAGATGAGTAGCTGGTATAAACCAGTAAATGTGATTGATGATGTAGATGCACAAAATGGTAATGCTGCACAAAATTCACAGCAGTAGTCACAAAATATTAGTGGACCTGGAGCGTCCTCTAGTAGTGGTTCACATTCTTCGCCATGGACAGGCAGATTGAGATCAGGAGAATCTTCTCAAAGTAATGCAGATAGTGGTATGGAGGTATCATGAAAAGGAAAAGAGAAGGTTGATCAGTCCATGTTTGATGTGAATGCAGGTCACTCTTATGTGGATGGTGAATCCAGTGGCTCAGAACAGAGCATTGATGATGAGTTGGGTATTCCTTCTATTGTTACACCTGGAGTAAGGAAGACCAGGGATGTTTTGAGAGCACCTGGGAGTGAACCTACTTTGCGCAGGTCTACGAGAGCTAGGTATCCTGTGGATAGGCTGAAATATGATGGATTTACAACCATTCACTATGCATATATGGTTAAAGTGATACAGGAACCAGAACCCACTTCTTTTGAGGAAGCCATGGGAAAAGAAAAATGGGAGAAAGCCATGGATGAAGAAATGGATGCCTTGGAAGCAAATGCTACATGGGAATTGGTATCTTTGCCTAAAGGTAAAAATGCAATTGGCTGTAAGTGGGTTTATAAGGTGAAGCACAATGCAGATGGTTCTGTGAATAGATACAAGGCAAGATTAGTAGTCAAGGAGTATGCACAAACATATGGCATTGACTATGAAGAAACATTCAGTCCGGTTGCAAGGATGGCAACCGTAAGAGCAGTCATTGCTATGGCTACATCAAAGGGATGGTCTTTACATCAGATGGATGTAAAGAATGCCTTCTTGCATGGTGATTTGCAAGAAGAGGTCTATATGGAGCAGCCACCAGGTTATGTGCATGCTGTTCATCCTGAGTTTGTTTGCAGGTTGAAGAAAGCCTTATATGGCTTGAAGTAAGCACCTAGAGCATGGTCTGACAAGATAGGACAGTATCTTGTCACTATTGGCTTTCAGATTTCCAAGGCAGATTTCTCACTTTATGTGAGAAAAACAGAGAAATGTATTATGCTACTTGTCATTTATGTTGATGATTTGATTATGACAGGTGACAGTGATGAAGATATCCTTCATGTGAAAATGCTATTGAAGTAGAAGTTTGAGATGAAGGACTTGGGAGAGCTGCGTTATTTCTTGGGCATTGAGGTTATTAGATCACCAAGTGGGATTCAGCTCTTGCAGAGGCAGTATGGATTGGACATGCTGTCCAAATATGGGATGACAGGATGTAAGCCTATTTCAGTTCCTTTGGAGCAGAATGTGAAGCTGAGCACAGATGCAGGTGAGCTTCTAGAATACCCTACTATGTACAGACGCATAGTAGAAAGTTTGATTTATATGACTATTACCAGGCCAGATTTGAGCTATGATGTTGGATTGGTAAGTCAGTTTATGCAGGCTCCAAGGAAACCACATTTGGATGCGGCTAGACGCATACTCAGGTATGTGAAGTCCACATTGCAGTATGGACTATTTTATTAGACTGGGGTTCAGATACAGTTGCATGGATACACTGATGCTGATTGGGCTAGTAGTATTTCTGATAGACGATCTACCAGTGGATATGTGTTCTCTTTTGGGAGTGCTGCAGTCACTTGGAGCAGCAAGAAACAGCCTACAGTTGCCTTGTCGAGCACAGAGGCTGAGTACAGGGGTGCAGCAATGGCTGCATGTGAGGTAGCTTGGTTGCATAAGCTACTTTATGATATGCATCAGTCTACAGATAGACCAGTTGTCATTTATTGCGACAACATGAGTAGTATACACTTGGCAAATAACCCAGTCTATCATACTAGAACAAAGCACATTGAGGTGCATTATCACTATGTGTGAGAGAGGGTTTTACTAGGTCTTATTGATCTAGTTTATGTCAGCACAGAGGATCAGGTAGCTGACATATTCAGGAAGGCATTGGGCACAGAGAAGCTGTGCAAGTTCAGAGACCTGCTTGGTGTGCAGGAATTGGGATTGAGCTCGAGGGGGAGTGTTGAGATATCGAGCTCCACTCGTGATACGCCAGGGTGACCGTTGTGTATTTATGTCACCGACTTGTCAGTTGCAGACGCGGTTGGTACACCGCCCATGAATAATAGCTACATGATAGCTATCCTTATCTACTCTAGTTCGTGGCTCAGTTAGTATGCCACCTTAGTTAGTTGATTTTGGTTTGAGACCCATATATAGGGTTCTTCTATTTCTTTGTACAAAAAGTTCTTTTGGCTTACACAACTAAGAAGAGGAAAACTGTTTTCAGCCTCCACCCTTGTGTGTCTTCCCCCATTGTGCAAGCAAGAAAGCTTCAAGCGAGACTCCTTCCTTCTCTCCCACAATCTTGACAGTGTAGGTATTTACTTTGTGATTAGGATGCATTAGAGTAGGAAAAAACAAAGAAAAACAAAGATAATAAGCATTAGGGTTTACTATTGCAAAACAGGGCAAAAACAGGGCAAAAATCGTGCAAAAAATGGTAAAAAGCTCGCCTGGGGCATCAATACCATACTCGGGAAGGGGTATAAGGGCCAAGAGTGTCAAGAAAGGCCACATTGTGCATTGCAGGGTTTCAGGAGAGCAGGAGAGAAGAGGAAAGCTTCGTGAGTGGATCTGCTTTGATCTTGTCATCCGAGAGATATTTGCCCAGCCCATGTAATTCTACACCTTCCCCTACATGAGTAGGATGGATCTGGAGCTTCTTGACTAGGGGAAAGGCCTCCAATGCTCAGCATGGCAAATTTCGTGAGGTCCAGCAAAAAAACGCGCCGCGCTCGGCATGTCTGAGTGACGGCGATTCTGGGCCGAGTCTAAGAATTGGCATGTCCAAGTGACGGTGATTCTGGGCCGAGTCCAAGAATCGGCCCTCGGACCACTTGACTCGGTCTGGGACCACCCGATTCGGCCCTCGGCCATTCGGTCCTCAAACCATTCGGCCCACTACCACACGAACACCCACCGCTCGGCCCGTCCGAATTGAGCACTCAGACTAGCTTGGAACTCGGCCCACTCGGCCCTCCTGACTCGGCCTCAGCCCACTCGGCCCTCAGACATCTAGGTTCGGACTGGCCGAATTTGGCATTTAGACAGTTACATACGGCCCCTTCTACTCGGCCCTCAGACAGTCCAAATTGGGCATTCGGCCCTTGTAATTCGGACATGTTGGGACGAATTTAGATTTCCTCAAATTTTTACCTGAAGACGGTAAAATTGACCAAGAGACCACATAGAGCCGAAACCCTATCACAGGTCGATCACTAGGTTGAATCTTAGAGCAAGTAGTTCAAAATTTGGCTATAAACGGTCTCTCGAATCACGTATGGCATTTACTGTAATGGTCCTAGGGGCCGGGGGGGACTGCCTCTCCCTAGCGTAGACATCAAGCTACAATACCGAGAATGACTAGATACACAAAGAGGAGAGCAACAACATCAAGCTACAATACCGAGAATGACTAGATACAACAATCCTGACAATAGATGCTCCTTGAATAACACTGACTGATGAGCCAAGACATCAGTGGAGAATCCACATCGGGTCGTGTAGTTGGGGACTCAAGGGCATTTGTCAAAAGGCTTAAATTTACAAGCCAAGACCCGGAAGATGAAGACATAGTACCACCTGCTTATCTTAGGGTCAAACTCACTGCAAAAAGAGAGAATACTATCGATGCTCTAATTGATGAAGGAGCTGATTTTAATGTCTTGACCTCCATAAGCACTCATAGGGAAGTGCAATATCCTTGCAACAATTGAAACTGAGAGCTTGCCTATCCTATTTCATGTTCCTCCAAATGGTGCTAAATATGGTAAGGAAACTCTCCTGGGAAGACCCTTCAAAAGGGAAACCAAATGTGAGGCTGACTATGTAGCTCAGAGGATACACCTAACACTACCGGGTGTGAGGATAGTCACAACCTTTAGCAAGGGTGACCTCATCGAACCTCGGGGGAAAGGCAAGGAAGGTGCTGACGTAACAGCCAAGCCTAGTAATGAGAGCAAGGAGTTGTGGGAGGAGTTAATGCAAGCACAGGTTTAATGGAGAGAACCAGTGAGTGAGGCCATACTTGAAACAAAAAGGCCAGGAGACAAGGCCAAGGATAGAATTGGGACTTACAGATATCGTAGAAGACCACAAAAGAAGCCCAAGCCCTATAGACAAAGGCATCGATGGAGAGCTAGCACAACGCCTCGATGGATTTCCAAGGCATGCCAGAAGCCCAAATTATCGTAGGAGGAAACCTAAACAAAAATCCAAGTCTCGAACCAAAAATATTGAAGCGATTGAGCCCCTCACGATTGAAATCAAGAAACCAAGCATGACCTATCAAAAATTAGATCCTCAGCCTACCGTGCTTAGCAAGCAGATATCGGAGGTAATTGTCGAGCGTGCACGAGGTCCACTAGTGGCCAAGGAGCCTTTGACTTCCCAAGAGGATAATGAGCATCACAGGCACAACATCGCTCATGATAAGGCTGATTGCTCAACAAAGCTAATGACAGAATCGTCTAACAATCACGAGCAAACCATTCAGCCCAGTGCCAAGTCCACCTAAGAGTTCTAGATCTCCTACATCCTCTTTTTCCAAACAGACACAGGAAGCACAACAGCGGTTGTCAATGGCGGCTGCTCATTCCCAATCTCTATTTCCATCAAAGCTTCCAAATATCTAAGAGGGGGGACATGACACTAGCCGTAGCTCTCGGCCCAACGATATGCCTGTGCAACCCAATGCGACCAGATCAACTCATGCTCGATCTACACAGATGAATGCTCAAAGGGCAACAAAAGACACGACCACTTCCAATCGCCCTAAGGACTGGACATCGCAATCCACCAATAGTAGCAAGTCCACCGAACTAGCTGCTAGTGCTTCAAGTCAGGGATCATAGCAGTCACAGCCCTTGGCCGTGACAATGCCCCTTGCAGAACATATCCTTAGTAGTTTACCTGTGGATAAGGTGTCGCAACCAACTTCCTTGACAACTCCAGCACCCCCAAAGTGCCTCACAACCTGGCGAGGCTAATCAGCAAGCCACGGCCATGACCCATGTGGACATACTAGAGAAAGGAAAGGCTAAGGCCCAACCAAGCACAACAACGGTTGACCTAGTCCAGGGTCCTGAGTCGTTGAAAGATGCACCTTCACTTACCAAGAAAAAGAGGAGAAAACAATGGAAACAAGAACAATTACAGGTGGTTGAGGACCCCAAGAACATTGAGACGAAGAGTGCTGGAGAGTTGATGAATAAAGCATCGAGTCCACCCACCAATGAACCCATTGACGCCTCCCCTAACAACGGTGAAACATCAGACACATCCGTGTGCTCTGAAAAATCAAAGCAGTCGTTACCATCAATGGCTGCTTGCAACACTCAATCCACCGGAAATAGAACTTGCATTGACCAGTCAAGAGTGGATATAATGTTGTCACAACAGGGTGACAAACATATACCCGACCTATACCTGTCACATCCAAGGAAAACCGTGGCGCAATAACGAAGCCTCAAGAGAAACATGGAAACCCCCAGAGCATCAGACATCCTAGCGTTGACCGATCCTGCTCATCTAGGCCTCAGCTCCTAGCTACACTAAAGCCTAGGCAAACTCCTAGAACCTTGCATGAAATAGCAACTAAGCAAGCCCTCGTTGAATATAGAAGTGTCACCGAATGCTTAACTGAGTTGGATGCCAAGCTCAAGGTGTTCGCATGTGTTTATGTCCTGGCAGACATGCGCACATTCCCTAAAGAGTAGCTCGGAGAATACTTGCCATTTCCCTTATCTTGGGAAGAGCAAGAACATCTTGAACGAGCACTGTAACAGGCTCCTACATGAACGCATGCTACTCATCTCGGGCGAGGAAGCCGACGAACTGCGCTTAACTGTCACATTCAATGATGCACTTTGCCAACCAAATCTCTTAGAGATAGAGCAACTAAAGCAACTGTCAGAGGGCCGAAGTCAATTTGAACAACGTTGGTGTGAAAACCGCGTTGCAATGGCCGGACTAGGAGCTCAAATCATGACAGTCTCTAAGGAGCGATTGGCCAAATGGCGATCTCAAAGAGATCCAACCTATGTGGCACCAACTTCCCTTCGAGTGCTGACTACCATTAGGGGTATGGACTTGGCTGAACCTAGCCAAGAAAACTCTCTGTTTGATAAGGTTCTCATTGAGGAGGAGTTACATGTTGCCAGTAGACTCCGGTAAGGTTCCATGCTACTCGATGTGGCAAAATATCTATCAGTATTGAGTAAGCTGCCACGTGTACTAGATGCGTGTGCCACGCTCCAGTACAATCCTGAGTTCTACAACTGGTTTCTATCCTCGTGAAGTGACATGGATTCGTAAATAAGTATATATATAAACAATGATTTTTGTGTCACCCTATATAGACACTATCAACACACACAAGCAATAATAGTCAAGCGCAGACAGAAGAGTTGGGGCCAACAGGCTAGGCTCGTCTAGTCCCCCTCTCACATGACCATTTCTACCTCCGGGCAAAGGGCATGCACCCCGCATTGCCACCATGGAAAGCCCTGACCAACATCCCTGATGATCTAAGCAGGGTGCAGTCCCTTTCTATACACCTTTCCCTTTCCGGTCCATCCTTCTGAGGATGAGCCCTACCCGAATCCATGACCACCAGCCGATGTAACTCGGTGTGAGCCAAGATCTGCTAATGGCGGGAGACTAAGTCAACATCATCACGGGGGCCACCCCGCTACAACGAGCACAGCACGTCCCACTCCGCCTCTTCTAGTTATATGCATTTGATAACCCACACTATAATTCCGCCCATGCAAACGGTCTTATTCCGTATCAAGGCCTAACCCTTGGTTTGCATATTGCAAGTCCCCCTACAAGAAAAACATGGAAAGCCTAGGGCAGCTGGCTTGCAGAGACGCTCTCTGTAGAAGATGGGAACATGTAGCACACGCCCCTCCACCGGTGCGTTACGTGCCCACCCTCAAAAGGTATGTGAAGAAGCGAGGTCCTAAGCGACACCATCTCGGACGAAGGCCGAAGAATTACTGGGCCAGAAAGTCGAGACTCAAAGAAATGCGTAGCATGTGGCAACGCCAGTTGCACAGACCCCCAACGTACGTTCGGGCACCAGGTGCTCATGGAAAGAAAGGGCGGCTCGGGACATGGACGAATTTGATGAATTGTTTAAAGGCATTTTGGAAATGGTGGTGGCCCGGGACTACACCATTCATGTCCCGGCCGACATGTTCCCTGCCCAGCCTCATAGGAGTCCCACACCAACACCCTCCAGTCGCCTAACCAACCGGACTCACCCCGCCTAGTACAAATCGACTAAGCCCCTATGATGTACAAGTAGCTTGACAAGTCATCATGCCATAACTTTTTGTCTTTTGATGAGTAAAGGGGCAAGATCCCCACTTGTACACACTTTCTTTACCCCTTGTTAATGTATGCGACCTTAACAAGCAATGAAATAGGCATCCCAATAGACATCATAGCATTCTGAAAAATTATGTCTTAACATGATTGCATTTGTTCGACATACTTAACGTAGGCAAGTATACACTCTCACGAAGTGACAAGCGGATGCAGGATGAGACAGGTCTTCATGCAAACGCGTTCAACGGCCAGGCCACCATAAGACCACCAACCGCACAAAGGATCGCAACAAAGCCACGCTACTGAATGCGAAAAATCACCCTTGCGAGTGCCCACATCGTACAAACCAAAGCACAGTCATGGGCTACACTCTCTTCTTGGGCCAAGCTCTATAGCGAGCTCACGACGGGTGTCACCTCAATCGTACCAATATCGCAACAATGGCTCCTCTAACAACGGGTCTAGGGCACAATCATCACTGTCCTGCCCATTTCCTAAGCCTTCGAAGCTGGACATGTCCCAACCCATGGAAGGGCTTATAGCCTCAACACATTGCAATGGTTGTACTTAGGTTTATTTTTATTTTTTTAAAAGAACGAAAAGATAAGAAGCACCCACGATCACATCACTGCACCTAGGGGTCTTCCAGTTAGGTGCGTCTAGTGACCAAAATCGGCTGGCTTCGCCCCTAGCCCCCTAGCCCCCTAGCACCCCCCACAATGGTTCAGGGCACATCAAGGGCAGGACAGACCTAAGGAGCTTGTCTCACCTATGGTTAAGACCTGTTACCCTAGCCCATTCTCACCATTCCCTCTTACGCCTTAAAACCATGGCAATCAATTGGGGCACGCATCCACAAATGGCCATGAACAGTATACCGTCCCTGTGTTCTATCCTGCTACGTCGTGCAATCACAATGCACAGAATGTTTCACCCACTTTCACGTGTACTTCTTTCCCTCATTGACCACTTTGCTTCATCCACACGGCGTTATGAGAAACCAGCCCGCGATCTTCTACCTACGTAATATCTAAGTATGCACGTGCACTCACATGATATCTGCACCGAAGTCTATACACAGTTTGGATCCTCAAGTGCAGGACAATACTCTAGGCTTGCTTAGAGTTCAACCTGTCTCCCAAACTAATCAAATATGTCTTGTGCATGCTAAGAAGACTAGCACTACCCCTTAGGGAGAGACCACCTGAGAGGTTTTCCAATTGCAGGTATTAAAACTCCAACGAAAGCACCGTCAGCTCTACATCAACACTCAACTCTGACCTCTTGTCCTTTACTTCATCATGACAGACCACCAGAGAATCATCACGAACATATCCATCATGAGTATCCCAAAAACACCAACACCCTGATAGCTATGCGTGACCATTCTCAACAAAAAGTAGCCCTGTCGCCACCTACAACCATCGTATCACCAGCCAATCAGAATAGCAAAGTGCCACCAATGACCTTCATCCGCACCAACATCAGAACTCCTCCAAGGCAAACCACAACAGTCCCTTCCACCCACGTCTTCGGTGCAAGCTCCGCATGCTACCTTCGACGAAGAGTGCCATGGGACTGGCACTTGTCTAGGAGGGGGGTAATGTTAACCCCAACATGAAGAAAGTAAAAGGAAATAAAAAAGACGCAGGGCAAAGGTGGAGAAAAGGTAGCCCGATAGAAGAAAGAAGAAAAGAAAAGGCCAAAAGTGTAGGGGAAACCTTAAAAATCCCAAGGCAAATGCAAAAGGGGAAAGGTGCATTTTAAAATACAAAGGCACACCTTGGAATCTTGTAGAAGAGTGCCAGGTGGTGAAAGATCTGGAAAGCTAAAACAAAAGACAAAAACAAAGGCCAAAGCAAAGAGAAACGGAAGACAAAGGCGCACAAGGAAAAGCACAAGTCAAAACTTTTGTGAAAGAGCGCAAGCGTATCATGGTTTAATTCAAGGAGCGCCACCCGTGCAATTTGTAAATGTAGATAGGCGGTGGAAAGGAAGCTAGAAAGATAGAGGGACAATGGGAAAAGGGCCTAGGCCAGGGCCGGCCATGTAAAAAAGGGGAAAAGGGGATGACCACCAAAAAGGGATTTAGGGTTTTGTATATAAAGTTGAAAAGTGAATGGAAAGCTCATTCTTGTGTGTGGCAAAAAGTAGTTGTCTTCTTCTTCTTCTTATTCTTGTTCTTGCTTGCTTGAGCTTGTGCTTGAGAGAGGGAGTGTGAGAGTGTGAGGGAGTGAGTGTGTGAGTGTGAGGGACCGTGGGGTGGAGAAGCTCTCCATCTTCTCCTCTCTTCTTCTCTTCTCTTCTCTTCTCTTCTCTTCTCTTCTCTTCTCTTCTCTTCTCTTCTCTTGCTTGCGGTGATGGAGCTTGGAGCGTGGAGCTTGAGGATGGAGCTTGCTTGAAGCTTGCACTTGGATCGTGGAGCTACTGGAGTGTGCGGGAGAGGAGGTAACTCGAACAGCATGGAGGTAAGCTCACTACACCCGTAGATATGGATGGCGCGTCGGCTATGTGAGAGGTATCCATTAGTGCTCGGCTTGGAATGCTTGAAACAATAAGCGGTCCGCGGGTCTTGGCGGTTGAGCGAAAGATCCCACACACATTATAGTTGATAGAATTTGAGCAAGGGGTAGGGAACACACATCAAATATGAGAAGAATAGAGTTTGCTTCAATTTCAAATGAGCTCATAGAAAGATGGCTTTGTCTACCCATGCACTTCCACTATGAAGCTTAGATAGAGATCCAGATGGATGATAGGCGAAGATCTTAAGGATAGTTGGAAGAACTCTAACTAGGTGAAAGATAGATTGATGATGGCTTTAGAGTGGTCTTTCTTTTATATAGCTCAAGAAGGTAGTCTAGTCGGCATGTCCAACCATATTATAAATATTCTCTAGTTAGCCAAGGAATATTTCCTTTACCATCATAACTACTCTATCTAACCCTAAGGTTATATCCACAAAGGTCACCTTTTTGCCATCCAATCACTTAGACGCCGTTTGACATACAAATTAGGACCCAAGTGCTCACACATGTCTTCTCCTCATAATGGAGGCCTTACAACTTTGAGCACTATGGATCATTGGTGGCACCTTATGAGGGTGAGGCATTGAGCATATTTAACACCCCCCCTCAATTTCCACCTGTAGGTAGACTACATTCTCAGTCCAATTTTGAGTATTAGAAGATGAATTTGAAGGAGATCCTTTGTAAGAGCTTTGGTGAAGATATATGCTCCATTCTCCTCCATTGGATAATAGACCACCAACTCTACTATCCCATCCTCCATGAAGTCATGCACATAGTGATACTGGATCTTAATGTGCTTAGTGTGTGCATGAAAAACTAGATTTTTGGCAATGGTGATGCAACTCTAATTGTCACATATTAGCACTATTGGATCTTCATCCTAGACTTCCAAATGCCATAGAATCCTCCTTAACCATACTACTTCACATGCAACAAAGCAAGGTGCCTCTTACGATACTTTGGTAGAAGAAAATACCACAATTGGTTGCTTCTTATTAATCCAAGAGAAGATTCCTAAACCTAAAAAGAAACAATATTCAAAATTTGATTTCTTGGAATCAATATCACATGCATGATCCAAGTTACAGTTTCCCACAAGAGCACTTCTAGAACTGTATGTGATACCATAGCCAAGAGTTCCCTTTAAGTATGTGAGCACTCGCATCCTAGCTTTCCAATGACTTTCTTGGGGTTTTTTTGAGAATCTCCTCAAAACCCCAATAGCAAAAATAATATTTGGCCTAGCATTATACAAGTAGATGACACTACCAACCAACCTCTTATACCTTCCAATGTCTGCTAGTGTTGATATATCCTCAATGGATAACTTCACATTAACCTCCATAGGTGTAGCTATCTTCTTACACTCGATCATGCCAAATGATTTTAAGATCAACCATGAATACTTCTTTTGAGAGATGAATATTTTGCAAAGGCTCTTACTAGACTTCAATCCCCAAACAATAGTGCAACAAGCCACCCAAGTCTATCATTTCAAACTCACAGCTCAAATAATTTCGAGCTTGATGGATCATATCTTCATAGCCACTTATAATAAGAAGGCCATCCACATATAGGGCAATTGCTATAGACTTTCCACCATCCCTGTAAACATACAAGTTAGCATGTGAGGCACCTCTTTTGAAATTCAAGCTTAAAAAGAGCTTCTTTTTTTTTTGCTTTGCTACCATGTTTAGGGATTTGTTTCAGCCATACAATACCTTCTTCAACTTACAAACTTTGATCTCATAATGGGAGTCTCAAACCCTAGTGGCTGTGCCACACACACAACCTCCTTGAGGTCACCATTCAAGAACACTAATTTGACATCAGTTTCATAAACATGCCACTTCTTGAGTAGCCACTACAAGTATAGTGTGAATAGTGGTCATTCTAGCATTTGGAGCAAATGATTCTTGAAAATCAAATCCTTCAAACTATGAAAATCCATGTGCAACTAATCTAGCTTTGTTAAGTTGCCATCAGCCTTCTACTTTACCTTCCAGACCCACTTGGTGCTAATAATCTTCCTTGTTTTTTGCCAATCCTCTAGCTCCCAAGTATCATTCTTCATTATGTTGTCAAACTTAGCTTGCATAATTGCTATCCATGTTGGATCGACAAGTGCTTCTTCCAAGTCTATTGGCTCCTTTATTTCTCTCATAATCTTAGCCACCACCAAGGCCATATTGACTATGTGAACATAAGCCTTTCTTTACTCTTCTATTCTCAGAGACCTCCTTGGTCCATTTTCCTTTTCCTCAACTGTGGTAGACATAGGATTGCCAAAAAATCTAAAGCAGAAGACAAGGCCAAGGCAAAAGTGAAAATAGAAGACGAAGGTGCGCCAATAAGAATTTGGAAACATACGAAGTGTAGAAAAGTCCTAAATCAAGGAAAAAGGCACACGAGAAAAAGCACGAGTCTATACTTTTGTAAAAAAAATGCAAGGCACACCATGATTTATTTTGAGAGTGCCGGGCTCTCACCCATGCAATTTGTAAAGCTGGATGGGCGGTAGGAAGGAAGCTACGAAGATAGAAGGACAATGGGACAAAGGGCCTAGGCAACGATTGGCCATGTAAAAAGGGGGATAAGGGGATGACTGCCCAAAATGGATTTAGGGTTTTGTATATAAAGTTGAAAAGTGAATGAGAAGCTCATTCTTGTGTGTGGCCAAAAGTGGCTCTCCTCTTCTTCTTCTTCTTCTTCTTCTTCTTGTTCTTGCTTGCTTGATCTTATGCTTGAGAGAGGGAGTATGAGAGTGTGAGGGAGTGAGCATGTGAGGGTGAGGGACCGGGGAGGAGAAGCTCTCCATCTTCTCCTCTCTTCTTCTCTTCTCTTCTCTTCTCTTATCTTATCTTGCTCACGGTAATGGAGCTTGGAGGGGAGCTTGAGGATGGAGCTTGCTTGAAGCTTGCACTTGGATCGTGGAGCTATCGAAGTGTGCGGAGGTAACTCGATCGGGCATGGAGGTAAGCTCACTACACCCATAGAGATGGATGGCACGTTGGCTATGTGAGAGGTAGCCATTAGTGCTCAGCTTGGAACGCTTGAAGCAATAAGCGATCAATGGGTCTCGGCTATTGATCGCCTCTACATTTTGGTTCTATTGTCGGGACAAACGGATTCAAGCCTTGAGTGCTTGTGTGCTTTGAATCGAGCATTGAAGTAGGGTTTTTTCCAAACCGGTGCTTGAGGTAGATAGGTAGAAAGCGAGGGATTTTGAAGAGGTATTCAATCTCCTTAGCAAGTAGGTTTTTGGTTTTTGGACTTGGAAAAGCATATTGGAGTAGTGTAGGTATTTCCATTATGATTTTTTATTGCATTCAGGTAGAATAGGAGCAAAACATTGGAGCACACAGCCTAGTTTTTTGTTGCTATATAATAGGTTGAAACAGGAAAAAGAAGGGAAAAAATGAACATTTGGGTTAAACATTGGTAAGGGGAGCAAGACTAAGGTGAGTACAGGCCCGACAGGGTGATAAGGGGCCAGGAGTAGCAAGGAAGACCACATTTTTCATTGCAAGGTTTCAACAGATCTGGAGAGAGGGAAAGAGAGCTTCATTGTGTGGACTTGCTTTGATCTTGCCATCGAGGAGTTCTTTGCCCACCATAGGTAATTCCACACCTTTTCCTGCATGAGTAGCTTGGATTTGGAGGTGCTCGACTAGTAGGAAGGCCTTGATCGCTTGGTGCGACGAATTCTCTGAGCTCGGCCCATTCGAGTGACGGCGATTCTGGGCCGAGTCCCATAATCGGCCCTCGGCCCGCCATCTTGTATTCAGCCCTTGGCCCACTCAACTTGGACACCCGCCACTTGGCCCACTCAGACCACTAGGCCCACTCAAACCACTCGGCCCACTCGAACTGGTTAAATTCACCCTTCGGACTGCCTACATTTGGCCCACGTAACTCGGCTCCCTCGACCCTCGGACAGGGGGCTGAATCGGGCATTCGGTCCCTACAATTCGGACCTGCTGGGTCAAATTTGGATTTGGTCAAATTTTTAACTCGTAGACCTTGAAATAGACCTAAAGACCACATAAAGCTGAAAGCACATCGTAGATCTATCACTGGGCTGAAATCTAAAGCAAGTAGTTCAAAAATTGGCTACAAACGGTCCTTCAAATTGCGCATGGTATTTAGCGTAACGGCCATGTGGGCTGGGGGGACTACGCCCCCAGACCCCCACAAAGGGGATCCTCCGCACCTCCCCCAAGTAGGTTGGGGAGAAGACGCGCATCATGACAGGTCCTCCAAATTAGTTCTAGTGTAGTAATGGCTCTACACAAGCATGGATTCTCACTTGCAAAAGAGCAACCAAAAGCCCATAAGTGAACAAAGACAAATAGAGGCTCGAGAACCTCAATGGGCCAATCTAGCCAGCAAGGGCAAAAAGGCCACATTGTAAAAACACATATGTGTTGCATTCGGACTGCATCTAGTCAAAGCGGAAAGCAACAACATCAAGCTACAACTGCGAGGATGACTAGATGTAACAGTCTTGATGATATATGCACCTTGAATAGCACTACATAGAGGATCCAAGATATCAGCGGAGAATCAACATCTGGTCGTGTAGTTGGGGACTCAAGGGAATTTTTCAGAAGGCTTAAGACCCGAAAGATGAAGACATATGCTTATCTTAGGGTCAAACTCACTGTGAAAAGAGAGCACACTGTCGATTCTCTCATTGATGAAGGAGCTGATTTTAATATCTTTACCTATGATGCATGGACTCTACTAGGCCAACCAGAGCTCATTCCGACTAATGCAACTCTTAGTCCTTATGAGGGACACTCACAAGCACTTATAGGGAAGTGCAAAATCCTTGTAACTATTGAAACAGAAAGCTTTCCTATCCTCTTCAATATTCCTCCAAATAGTGCTAATTGTGGAAAAGAAACCCTCCTGGGAAGACCCTTCAAGAGGGCGACAAAGCGTAAGGCTATTTATGTAGCAAAGATGATACACTTGACACTACAGGGTGTGAGGATAGTCACAACCTTTAGCAAGGGTGACCTCATCAAACCTCGAGGGAAAGGTAAGGAAGGTGCTGACATAATAGTCAAGCCTACTAATGAGAGCAAGGACTTGTTGAAAGAGTTGATACAAGCGCATGTCGAATAGAGAGAACTAATGAGCGAGACCATGCTTGAAACAAAAAGGTCAGGAAACAATGCCAAAGACATGCTTTGGACTTACAAATATCGTAGAAGACCACAAAAGAAGTCAAAGCCTTACAAACAAAGGCATCGATGGAGAGCTAGCACAATGCCACAATGGATATCCAAAGTGTTGCTACGTGCTCAAGGATATTACATAGGTAAGCGATGAATTTGGGTACCAAGGCCCCTTGCTAAATCACCTCTAGTAGCTGAAGGCCAGATCGTGTCAAAAGAAAACAAGTGAAGGAGGAAATCTAGACGAAAATCCAAGTCTTCACTCAAAAAGGTTGGAGTGACTGAGCCCTTCACAACAATCAAGAAACCAAATGGGACTATTTGAAGGGTTGATCCTCAGCCTAGCCTGCTTAACAAGCAAATATCATATGTACCCATCAAATGTGCACAAAATCCAAGGCAAATGGCAGAATCATCTGATAGCCACGAGCAAATCGTCCAACCAGTGTCAAAGCCACTTAGAAATCCCAAGTCTCCCACAACCTCTTTCCCTAAATGGACACAGGAAGTACAACAACAGTTGTCAAGTGCAGCTACTCAATCCCAATCTCTATCTCCATCCGAGCTCCCAAATGTCCAAAATGCGAGACATGACACCACCCTTAGCTCTCAGCCTAAGGATATGCCTGTGCAATTCATCATGACTAGCATCACTGCACAGGTGAATGTGCAAAGGGCAACAGAAGACATGGCCACTTTTGATCTGCTTAAGGACTTGACACTGTAGCCTACCAATGGTGGCCAACCCTCTGAACTAGCTGTTACTACTTCCAATCAAGAATCACAGCAATCACAGCCTTTGGCTATGATGATGCCCCTTGCGGAATGTGTCCTTAGCCATTCACTGATGGAAGAGGTGTTGCAACCAACATCCTTGATATCTCCAGCACTGCCAAAGCACCTAAAGCCTAGGCTTGAGGAGAAACCTCTCGAAGATGTGGCCAAGGAGATGACGCATCTGACCATTCATCCTCATAAGGCTGTTTAGTAGGTCGCAACCAAGTCCCATGAGAGCACACTAGAGAAAGAGAGTGATAAGGCCCAACTAAGCACATCAATGGCTGACCTAGTTCAGGGTCTTGAGTCTTTGAGAAAGACACCTTCATTTCCCATGAACAAGAGGAGAACACAATGAACACAACGGCAGTTACAAGTGGTTGTGGATGCCAAGAACATTGAGACCAAGAGCATGGAAGAACTTGGGAATAAAGCATCGAGTCCACCCACTAAGGAACCCATTGCCATCTCCCCTAACAATGGTGAAACCTCAGAAACATCTGTATATTTTGCTAAGTCAAAGCAACCATCGCCATCAGAGGTTGCTTGCAACACTCAATCCACCAACAACAAAGCTTGCATTGACCAATCAAGAGTGGATACAACACTGTCACAATAGGGTAACAAATCTATACCAGTCACATCCAAGGAGAACCATGACGCAATAACAACAAAGCCTCATGAGAAACCTGAGGACATAAGTAATCCTAGAGTTGACCAATCTTGCTCATCTAGGCCTAAGCCCCTAGCTATGCTAAAGACTAGGGAAACTCTTGAATCTTGCATGAGATAGCAACCGAGCAAGCTCTCATTGGACATAGAAGTGTCGCAGAATGCTTAATTGAGTTGGATGCTAAGCTCAAAGTGTTCGCACATGTCTACATCCTTGCAAACATGGGCACATTCCCTAGGGAGTAACTTGAAGAATACTTGCCATTTCCCCTATCCTGGGAAGAGTAAGAACATCTTGACAAGCACTATGATAGGCTTGTGCATGAACGCATGCGACTCATCTCTGACGAGGAAGCCAATGAACTATACTTAACTGTGATATTCAATGATGTGCTTTGCCAACCAAATCTCTTAAAGACGGAGCAACTGAAGCGACAATCAGAGGGTCAAAGTCAATTTGAAAAACATTGATTTGAAAACTGTGTTACAGTGGCCAAACTAGGAGCCTAGATTATGACAGTCTCAGAGGAGCGATTGGCCAAATGGAGGTTTCAAAGAGACCCAACCTATGTGGTGCCAACTTACTTTCGAGTGCTGACTGCCATTCGGGGTATGGACTTAGCCAAAACTAGCCAAGAAAACTCTCTAATTGATAAGGTTCTCACTAAGGAGAAACTACATGTTGTGAGTAGGCTCGGACAAGGTACCATGCTACTCAATGTTGCAAAATATCTATTGTTATTGAGTACTAGACGCATGTGCCACAATCGAGTATAATCTTGAGTTCTACAACTAGTTTTTATCCTCACAAAGTGACATGGATTCATACATGTGTATATAAATAAACAATGAGTTTTGTGACCGTGTATAGATAATACCAACACACACAAGCAATGTTAGTCAAGCGTAGGGAAATTTTTTTGGGTTTGATAGGCTGAGCTCATCAGGTCCTCCTCTCACCACACATCTAGAAGTTGTGTGACCATTCCTGCCTCCATGTGGAAGGCATGCAGCCCTCATTGCGACCATGGGAAGCCCTGACCAACACCTTTGAGGGTGTAGATAAGGCACCATCCCTTTCTACAGGCTTTCCCCCCATTTTTGATCTATCCTTCTAGGGACGAGACCTACCCCATTCCATCACAACCAGTTCGCGCAACTTGACGTGAGCAAAGATCGGCTACTCGCTAGAATACTCCCCACAATCTAGGCAGAACAAACATCATCACCGGGGCTGTCCCTCTACAACAAACACTGCATGCCTCACCGCACCCCTCGTCATATATGCTTGATGACCCACTGTTTAATCCCTTTCATGCAAATAATTCTATCCTACCTCAGGGCCCAACCCTTGGCTTACATTTTGCAAGTTCCCCCACAGTAGCCATCATGGATCACATAGTGCAGCTAGCCTGCAAGGAAGCTCTCTACCATCGGAGGGAGGATAAGGCACTAGCCCCTCCACCAGAACACTATATGCCTACTCTAAAGAGGTATGAGCCAAAAAGAGGCCCCAAGTGACACTACCTAGGATGTGGGCCAAAAACTCCCCAAGCCAAGAGGACGAAGGCTCAAGGGAGCACCCGAGGTGTAGCGACACCGATCGTGCAGGCCCTCACCAGATGCTTGGGCGCACTAGGTGCTCGAAAGAGGAGAAGGCAACTAGAAACAATAGGGAATTTGATGAATTATTTAAAATCATCCTTGAAACAATTGCGGTGAGGGATTATACCATTCGGGTCCCAGCTGATATCTTCCCTGCCTGGCATGATGGGAGCCCCTCACCGGCACAACCCCAGTCGCCCAACCACCTGAACTCACCCCGCCTCATACAAATAGAATAGTCCCTATGTTGTATAAGCTACTTAGCAAAGGCCATCTTGCCATAACTTTTTGTCAAACGGTTAAAGAGGCAGGCTCCCCAACTATGCAAACCTCCCTTACATTAGGGGAGTTTTGAGGTCTCAAAAATGCCCTGTAAGAGATCCTAGAGAGAGAAAACAATTTAAGAAATAAAATCGTTTTATAGAATTTTTAAAAGTTTTATATTTTGGTAAGTTAAAATATCAAAATTTGTTAATAAGTCATTGTCGTGATATTCTCGTGGTCACATCAAACCTAGAAATCTAGGTCGCCATAAAGGTGGCAAGGTTGTCATAAGTGAAAAGTAATATTCAATTTGAATTTTGGTGGATACTCGATTGACTCCCTCCATTGTTTCTCTCTTCTTTTTTTCTCCTCCTTAGTAGTCTCTTCTTTGTTTTCGTTCTTGCTTCTAATCATATCCTTAGCTATGGATCAATCACCCAATGATCTCTGTAACTCAGCTATGGATCAATCATCCAATGATCTATGTAGCTCTCATAAAATACCCCTCTATCAACTTCATAATGAGTTGGATAGTGAGTATGAACCAATAAGAAAGAGAACAAAATCTATCACGGTTACAGAGTCTATGAAACATATACTGAGGTTTGAAGGAAAGAAGAATATTGATCTTTGGTTAGATGGAAAGCTATATCCCAAAGATCCTAGCAGAAATAGCACTCCTCCTTTCTATAATAGCTCATCATTAATGAGGTTTATTGGTGATGGCTACAATGGATTTTTAGGTTATACACTTAACCTTGTTGCAGAAAAGGACATCCTTTGGACTAGAGAATCATCTTTTGATGAAACACAATATAGAGTTGTTGCAGAAGCTAGAGGATTGTCAACAAAAAATTCATTCATTGGAAAAGTGTATCAAAGCTTATCAAGGAAAGCAAACTTTATTAGGCCTTCGAAATCGACAAAGAGCTCTTAAAAATATTGAGAATCTCAAACGAGGAGGAGGAAGCTGTGGTAAAAGAATCCAAGCAGCAATGTATATTTTTTTTCACTTGAAAAATCCTAAATATGGCTTTATTTAAATTACTTGCATTGATTTGTGATGTTAATTTTGCTTAGATCTCTTCTACAACCAAATACAAGTGAAAGAGATTCTTTAAAAGCAGCTCAATTTTATTATCATCTTCTTCCTTCAGTAGTTTCAAAGGATATTTTGGAGAAGAAGAAATTTAAAAAGGCAAAGAAAAAATGCTTGGAGTCATTTGTAAAGGATCATTCTTTGGATTCTGAGTTAGTACAGAAGACACTGGATAGTATTGGTATCAGTCGAGATGCTTATATGCAACTTTTCCAGCTTTTACAATCAAATATGAAGCAAGAACAGGTACGCAATTGAATACTTCTGAAGCCATTTGTGGTTAGGACTATCAGACAGAGAGTTAATAACAAAGTGACGGGGATTCTAGGTGAGCCTTTTCATATCAAGGCTAGCTTCAAGGGTAAGAAAAAGGAGGTTACATTCAATGAATTTAACAATATTTTCCTTGACTTGCCCACCCTACAATGCTTAATGATCAAATTTTATGACTTGTCAGTTAGCAGAGGCACAGGAAGTGGCTATATTTGTGATTAAATTTGATGAAAGTGAGATTCTAAAATGTAAAAAATTGGAGAGAATCTCTATCACCTTGGTGAATGGAGCACTTTCATCAAGTCATTGCAATCACTCAACATAATTTAGTGTTCAATCTGAATATAACATCTGGTGGCTAGGAGCATTTGAGGTAGATACTGAGAATTTTGATATATTATATTGGGTTTTTCATCAAACATCAATACCTAATGTTATTCAAAGGCAACAAGTAGGAGAAGAGCTATTTGTTGAAGGATTTGGGAACTACAGGATTGAGTGGCACATAGCTGGTGACCTAAAAACACTCAAATGTATGTATAATGTATCAAAGGGAGCCAACTCGAGATCTCCTTGCTTATACTGCATGTCACTAACTGAGGAGTTAAACTCAAGCAATTGGAATAGAGCTCCCTCTAGGCACAATAAGGATCCACAGTTTAAACCAGACTTGGACATTCCTTTAGTGAATGCCCATATTTGTATACTTCATGCACTTTGCAGGATAATTGAAAAGCTTGTTCATCTCTATAGAGGATTTGCATGGAAGCTGAAGCCATTATCAACTAGAACAGATGCTATAACAAAGGTTGAAAAATTTATCTCTGCAATTGGTTTACATGGTGGCAATGTTGTTATTGAACCAGATCTTCAGAAGTATAAGGATGGTAATTGTGTCCCAAAAAAACCATCTATTGGTGGAGTGAAGGCTAGAAGGTTTCTAGGCTTTCATGGGAGACTTGGCAAGATAAACTTGAGAAATGGTGGCTTAACTATTAAATTTAATCGGTGGAAATCCCTACATAATGCAGTTAAGGATCACACTGATAATGGACAAGATTGGAATAGAAAAGCTAAAGTTTGGGAAACACTAGACAAAGTGTTTTTTTATTGTGATAAGACTGAATGGAATGATGATGATCTCAAAGACTTTAAAAACCAATCGAACCTTTTCAAAAAGGCGATGACAAAATCTTGGGGTGATCAACACTTTACTCACTATATGGTAAGAAGTTTGTATATGTTTGTTTCTTCATTGTCAAACTCATATAATATTTTTTAATAACTTTCTTTATTTGTTGACTATGCAGTATATTCTATACAACCATGCTCCATACTTTATTAAACAATATGGATCTCTATCTATCTGGTCAACCCAAGGTATAGAAAAATCACATTATCAAGCAAGAACAAAATATTTCAGACACACAAGACATGGAGGTGGAAGACACAAAGCCAACAGTTTATTAGAGGTCTTTTAATGGTTCTATCGACAAATCTGGCATAAATTCAAGCTTAAAGATACAACCACATCAAGCAATATATCATCTTTAGCAAGGACTATACAAATTGTTACCCAAAGAAGAAAAGATAGATGTTTAAATTCTTGCGCAAAGCAAAGATTTATAGAATGGTTACAAACCAAACAAAGAGTTGGGAAAAGATGGGTTTCAAGAAACCCTTAATCTTTGGCATCTTCTAGTCTGATTGTGTTGCAGAAGAGTCCTTAGTTTCAGGCACCTTGACAGGGCCTCGAGAGGAGTCCTTAGTTTCAGGCACCTCAATAGGGCCTTCAGAGGAGTCCTTAGTTTCAGGTAGCTCGACAGGGCCTCTAGAGGAATCTTTTGTTTCATCCCACTCAATAAGACCTCTGTATTTCAAAAACTCCTATTTTCGATAGCCTGGAAGAGGCTTCAAATTCTTACTATCTCCTACATAAGAGAGCAAATAGGAGCCAAGAACTTCAAAATATCTAGCTCTAGATCCACTGTATCTAGGCATGAAGCCAAAAAATCTTATGGCTTCTTCCTTCTCCACTAAAATGATCTTGTCCAAACCTCTGCTGAAAACTTGAGATCCAATTACCTTTGAGATAGCTCTCAAAGCCATCATTGGTAGACTTGGAGAGCTTGGCAATCTACTATGATATATTACAATTGTTTGATTGTTTAAGTTTCCAATATAATGGACAAGGCTTTGATTTTTTCCAAGCTTCATTGGCCTAGAGACCTTGGCCCTTCCAAGAAAGTTGTCCAGATCTTCAATCTCAATCTACACAACAAACCACAATAGTATAAGATATAAGATATTTATCTATAATGCATAATAAAGTCTAACATAAACTCAATGGGTAACTTCGAATTATATTTCATACCTTAGGATGTTCGACTTCTTCGAGAAGACTATCATCATAAAAATTTATTAAACTCTTGGGTTTCTCATCTGATGGAGACTTCAATCTCTCTTCATATCCTACATCATCAATATGAAGTTTCTTCTGGACCTACAAGAACTCTTCTTCTGTAGGTAGCCCCCCCTTTTCGTATTCTACGATCTAATTAATACATGTATGTAAGGCTATAGAGCTGTCTTGGAAATTCTCTCCCTCAACATCAAGACTTGCTAGTGGTTCTTGTTCATAACCTATAAAATTCATGTCATTTTTGCCCCAACTTGCAAGGATTGCTAAGCAATAATCTTCTCTAAGATCAAAAAGATGTTGAATATCATTTAGCAACACATATCTCTTCTTGTTAATAAGATAAGTGGGAAATGTTGGAACACATGCAAGAGGACCTTCTTCATCAACCTGTGCACTTGGCTTGATCTCCTTTTCTTCCACCACTGTGATATTGTCACTCTTGAACAAACCTACATCAAAATCTTGGACAAGTTGATTCTCAATATATTCTTGGAACGTCTCCTCCTTCTCTTCGACCTCCTTATCCATACTTGCAATATCCTCTAACTTTCCCTATTGGTCTATATCTGGAGAAGAATTTTCCATGTACTGAAGATACACAATAAATCCAACATCCTTGTGGATCAGAAGGCATTGGTGTTGATACTTGTGGAAAGGGAAACATGTTTCTCTCTTTCTGAATTCCTCATCAATGAGGTTGAACCTACCTAGCAATGTTGACCTGGATGTACTGGTGGCTCCCATGACATCACTATAATGAACAAATCCATTGACTTCCAAACCTTCCACATGTCTATCATAAAAACATCTGTACTCCTTAAGTTTATCTTCAAGATCCTCCAATAACTCCTTCAAATCAAAAGTAACATTGAAAATTTCCCTGATATAGCTAAACTTGGAAGAATTTCTAGTGATGTGTAAGAAATCAAAGAGCCTATCATCAGAAGTCTCCATTAGCTCCTCCTCATCCATTCCTTCCAGAAATAGCTTTCTCTTTGTCATCTTGACCAACAAAAGATTTATCCCTGAAAACAAAGCACAATGGCAACAATGTCTAATAAAACAAGATGGAACCATGAAAAGAGGCCCCAAAATTGCATTTTTCAAGACAAAAAATCAAAAAATGAGAAAATTTTTTAATTGACCGGTGAAACACGAAAACAAGGTGTTTAAGGCAAATGTCGGTGAAGAAAACGTGTTTCACCGGACACTACTTGAAGACAAAAGTTATTTGAATATCTCACCGGTGAAACGTGATAGTTAGCAAAATATCACTAACCAGAGACACTATTTTGCGTTTCACCAGTCAAAAGATGCAAAATAAGAAGAGAAACATGAACTATGAATTAATTCTATTAAAACATAGAAATTTATGATAAGATCCTTTCTAGAAGTGCTATGCTCCTTTCAAAAGATACAAAGCACATAACATCTGTAATTTTTCAAGTGTTATTAAAAATTCTTTCTATATTAATCAAATTGATTTTGTTCAAATACTTGTAATAACAAAATTTTGTTACCTATCAGAAATTGTTGAACTGCTCTTCAAACAGGAAGCAAAGACCTTGAAGGGAAGTCGAAATAAAATTTCGAGAGAAAGGAAGACAATATCGGAGAGAATGGCTTCGAAAAGCTTTTATATTGATCGTCAAACGTGTGTTGATAGTTCCAATGAAAAAGTTTGCGTAATGATGGAAAAATAAACGCGATCGCAAATTTGGATGAAATTTCCAATATGTTTGCACGCCCAAAATACCTCAGAATACTTGCACACGTGTCTCACTTAACACACCGTATCAAATTTCTCAGAAGACATGCGCGCTCCATTTTTTCGAGAATACGTCGCATGTGTTTTACTTAACACTTCGTCAAGTAATGCATGTACCATCGAAATCCCCCAATAAAGGGAAGCAACGGCTAAATTAGTTTCATATTTTTATGGTCATGGAGCACATTTTCGTGGTCATGCAGTAGGGCCTTCGAGCATATTTTCGTGGTCATGCTGTGGTTGTGAAGAACGTATTCGCGTTTCACCAAACCTGTTGACAAAATTGGTTCTAAACGGATTTTTCCCAGCAAAGCGCCAAAGAAGGTATGGTTTTCTGCATCCTCCTTCTCAATGCCCAGGCGTCCATTCAATGCATTTTTTTGATACTTTTCCTTAATTTTTTCTATTATTATGAGCTTATGAGCACTATAAACGAATTCTTTCCATAGTGTGACCATTCCTTAATGTTGTGGAGATTTAAGGCATTCCTTCAAACTTTTTCCTTAATTCTATGGATATTTTAGGTAATTTTAATAGCATTCCTTAGATCAAAGCTTTGTTTTTCTTCGTTTTGTTGATTACTTTGCTATTTATGAGTTGTCCAGTGAAACACGAAAACAACATGCTGCAAGGAGGCCTCTTGTCTGAAACTTGCGTTTCATGGACACATTGGACAAGAAGTTCGGTGAAACATGAAAAAAACATGCTGCAAGAAGGCACCTTGTCTGAAACTCGCGTTTCACTGGACACACTGGACAAGTAGTCCGTTAAAACGTGAAAACAACATGCTACACAGAGGCCTCTTGTCTGAAACTCGCATTTCACTGGACACACTGGAGAGGAAGTAACATCTCTTTTTTTGGGCAGATGGCTAGGACTAAAGCAACAGCAAGGAAGGGGAAGATTGATCCTAGAGGTTTAACATCAAAGATTCATGAATCTTCAAAGCCTCCAAAGCTCTCTAAAAAGTCAAACCCAAGGAGAAAGTTTTCTCAGAATGTCAGGTGCCTAAGGGAGATTAGGAAGGCAATAAAGGCTCTTGGCAATGCAATTCCAAAGTTGTCTTTTCAGAGGCTTCTCAGGGAGATTTGTGACAAATATAGTTTGGATAGTTTTAGATGGACAAGAATAGCCCTTAATTGTATACAAAAAGCCACAGAGGATTTTTTAATTGAGTTTTTTCAAGATGCCTATATTTGTGCTGCTCATGCTCATAGGCTCACACTCATGGATAAGGACATGGTAATTCTTAGGAGGCTAAGATATAGATTTTCAAAGGTCCTTGAGCCAATTCTCCTCATCACTAATGAGAAGACATTTAATATCCTTAATGTGCCCCCAGCTAGGAGAAAGAAAGATGATTCTGGTCCCAAGGTTGAGGATGTCACCCATGAGAGGGATACAAGGCAACATGAAAAAGAGGAGAAAGCTAGAGAGGAACAGGCAGATAAATGGAGAGAGTATAGGAGGCAAAGGGCTGAAGAAATGGAAGCAGAGCAACTAGAGTCCTTTGAAAATGAGCTGGCCACCCTTCTTGAAGCAGCTAATCCAAAAGGATTCAATGTGTTTTGTTTCTTACCTGGTGACTTAGGCAAAAGAACTGAGATTATCTCCTTTGATGCTGCATGTGTTCAGATTCTTAAGGATAAAAGAATAGAAATAAATGACAGTATTATTCTTGTTGGCCTAAGGTATATCCACCCATAATTACTTCTACTTTTTTATATTTTTTTAACAATAAGATTTTTCTTGTTTATACTCACTATTTCTATGCCTTTTCTAGGTGTGTAATGCATGAGTTTCCTTTGGATATGCAATAAAAAATTGAGGTTCTTGATCCAGCTATCTCATTCTTTATGAGGAAAGAGCTTGATACAAGTTTTGTTAAGCAGTGGTTCAATCTGATTGACTTCGATACTTTGGAGCTCCTTATAATTCCATATAATGAAAAGTAAGTGATTCAATATTCTATTAGAGTTTTTGAGATTTTATCCTACTAATTTATTGAGATATGATTGCTTTCAGTTCTCATTGGAGCTTGATTGCAATAGATTGTGTGAATAAGCAATGTTTTTTAATCAATTCTATGAAAGGAAGCCATGGAAATGCTAAATTTTAAGTTATATTATCCAAGGGCTCCTTGATATTTCAATTCTTTTTTTTTGTAAGTACTCTAAATTTCAATATATTTTATATATAGAGGTGCAAAAAGATTAATTGAAGAGCTAGAGAAAAAACCCCCTATGCCATCTGATTTGATTGCAACAATGCAATATAGACAAGTTGCAGTAAGTTATTGATTAAAATAATTAAAACATAAGTTTATTCTATGAACTACCATCCATCCTCTTTATAGTTTTACTTTGTGTTGGTGGTTGCAGTGTCCTCATCAGGACGATAGCCATTCTTGTGGCTGGAGGGTGATTGCAAATGCTAGAAGAATGGTTAACTTTGTTTATCTTAGTGATGATAAATATGTAAAGGTAATATGAAAGATGCTAAACTTTAAGATAGATATTCATTGCAAATAGTCCATTGATGATAAAAATATAGTCTATTTAAGAACAATAATGAACTAAAACTCTTTTTTCTATAAATGTGTGACAGTTTTCGAAGGATTGCTATGCATTTGAGCATGTTTGGTATGTCAGAGCAAAGCTCTTGAAGTATATAATGGTCAATTGTATACAACCAACAATAGAGATCGGTGGGGATTTGCACCATGAAGGAGATGCATTGCCTATAACCACGGAAGGTGAAGCCACAACTTCAATACCTTTACCCACACCTTCTATACCCAAAACATCAGAGAAAGGAAAAAGGACTCCTAGAAAGGATAGTTCTCCAAAAAAGAAATAACTTTGCCATATCGCCTTGTAAGCCTTCATATATAGAAATTTGCCCTTCAGTCCTTGTATATCTCATAGAGATGGTAGATAGACATCTGCTATAAAATTTGTACATATATTTTATATTGATAGTAAAGATATCTTTTCTTGAATGTCCTTGCAGTGCATATTATTTTCTATCCTTTTCGATATCTGCAAAAAATAAATTACAAATGTTTGTTAGTTAGGAAGTGAGATCTTGATATACATCTAAGTAGATATAATATGATGTGAAAACTTACTCGTTTCTTGTCAAGTTGGAATACAAAGGAGCATGGTAGTTCAATGTCTTCATTTTGTAAATCCATCCTCACTTGATGTAGCGTACATGATTTTCTGATCTTTAAGATTGCAATAATATCCTCATTGAACCAAATATCAAGATCCACTATAGGATCTTTGCTGAAATCATTAAGATTCTGGTCTAAAGCAACTAGACTACTACCAACAAAATGCCATCGACTATAGTAAAAGCTAAGGATAAAATTTTGAGTAGCAATCATATATTTACAAGCTATAGAGTCTTAATCTATCTTACATATAAATTTTCCTTCTGTCCTTGTATCCCATCCTTCATCAACAAATTATATGATATGATCATATGTTAGTCTCTTCACTGAAAGCCTGGTTTTTATTATTCTTATCTCCATATTAGAGAAGAAATCAATAAATATATTAATAGGCATAAACAAAGTAACTTTGCTTAGCCTACTTGAGATATTAGATTTTAGTGCTTTCTGGATCTGAGAAAATATCTTACATCTATAGCCCTCACTAGTAGCTAGACTTGGCAAAGGCCACTCAAAGCTTGAAAAATCTGGCAAAGGAAGGAGTTTTATTGATCCCCATTGGCAACGCCGCATAGGAATAGCATAAGAATGGTCATAAAAGAATATTCCATTCTCTGCAAGCTCTGTCTTCTTTTTGCCTCTATATATTTCTTCTCCAATTGAACCATGTATAACATCAATAACATCAATAATAGACTCCACTGGTTGCCATTCCTCAAGATTAGAGGGATAGACATCTACAAGACAAACAAATATTATAATGGAAAAACCTAAACTATGTTTAAGAAAGGAAAAACTTTAAGAATCAAATTCTTACAATTTGGTCTATGCATTGGAAGCTTTGAAGATCCAGGTTTCAAACACAGCTCTCTATGCATGAACACATGTTGCACTAGTACCTCTTTGATGCTATTCTTATTTGCTCCAAGCTTAAAATCTTAGATTCTGCCCTTCCAAGCAGAGATAAACGAGCTCTCATGTCTTTGCCTTTTTCCACGTTTTGCTTGTTGCATGGTGATCCAACTACCTTTACTAATGATAGTAGGAATCCATCTTCCATCAGTTTGGAATGAGTTACATGCACAACGAGAGAGAGAGAGAGAGGACTAGGCTACCATAACGGAGGGAAAAACAATAGAGGAATAAAAGAAAGGAGGGAAAAAACTGAGCGCCATGCTTTTCACTAATTTGAATTTCGATTACATCAGTCATTATCATTAATCTAGAAACATCATTAAATAAAAGTAGCCGAGACTCTATGCCATTAATGCAAAAGATGTCATAATCACGAATATAAGAGACTAAAAATACAAATTCATAATATTATTATATTTATATATTTTTATAAAATGAATTTTTAATTTTTTTAAAATAGAAGTTCTGTTACGGAGGCTTTGCTCTTATTGGTCTAGAGCACTCTCTCTCCACATCCTAAAAGGCATTTTCGAGACCTCAAAACTCCCCTAATGCCTACTACTAATACATGCCACGTCTTTAACAAGTGCCAATGATAAGCATCACAGTCAGCACCATAGGATTTTGATAAAATAATATCTTTTTGTGTTGCATCTATTCCTTATAATTGATGCATGTGACTTGCATATACTCTCACGATGTGTCAAGTGGATGTAGGATGACACAGGTCTTTGTACGAAAGTGTTCAATGCCCAAGTCACCGCAAGACCACCAACCTCACAAAGAGCCATGACGAAGCCTTACTGTCGAAAGCGAAAGTCACCCTTGCCGATTGCCCACATCGCATGGGCCCAAAGCATGATTAGTGGCCACTCTCTCTTTCTGGGTCAAACTCTACATCTGGCACTCACGACAGGTGTTACCTCAATTGTACCAACATCGCACGTTACAAAGAAGTTTTGCAAAATCTACAGTGTATCTCCCCATCTCAACAACTATTTCTCTAGCAATGAGGCTAGGGCACAATCATCGCTATAATATCCATTTTCTGAGCCTTCAAATCTCGACATTTTCCAACCCATTGAAAGGCTGATAGCCTCATGTATTGCAATCGTTGTACTTAGGCTAGTCTTTTAAAAAAGAAAAGAAAAGAAAAGAAGAAATTTTTTTAAAAAAGAGAAAAAAGCACACCTAGGGGTCCTCAAATTAGGTACGCCGAGTGACCTTGGCTAGTTGGCTCTGTCCCTAGTCCCCTAGCCCTCTACACATCCCCCACAATTGTTCAGGGGGCACATCAAGGGCAGGACATACCTAGGGAGCATGTCTCACCTATGGTTAGACCTGTCGCCTTGACCCAATTGCACGATTCCTTTTTGCACTCCGTTTAGCATCATTGCAATTGATCATGGTAAGCATCGCACGAATGGCCATGAAAAGTACACTATACTTGTTGGCAAGTCCAATAGCTACCAGCTACCGAAATTTTGGTGTCAATGTATTCAATTATGCTACATTGTGCTGTCACAATGCAAAGGATGTCCTATACACCTTCCTGTGTACTTCTCCTCAACATGGACAACTTTGCTTCATCCACACATTGTTATGAGGAACCAGACCTGCGGTCTTCTAATTACATAATATCTAAGTATGCACGAGCACTCACATAATATCTGTACCAAAATATGTACACAGTTTGGATCCTCAAGTGTCAGACAATTCTCTTAGCTTGATTAGAGTTTGACCTATCTCCCAAACTAATCAAACTATGTCTTGTGCACGATAAGAAGACTAGAACTACCCCCAAAGAGAGACCACATATGAGAGGTTTTCAATTGCAGGTATTGAAGACTCCAATGAAAGTGTCGTTCACCCTTCATCAACACTCAACTCTGAATTCTTATCCTTTATCATCATGCAAGCCCACCAAGAATCATCGGCTGCCGTAGAATACCCAGAACACCAACACATGTGCCAACCCAGGAGTGCAACTCCCAACAACAACTAGCCCTATCACCAACTTCACCAAACCTACCACCAACCAACCACCAACCACATGCCCCAAACGACCTTCATCCGCCCCACCACCAAAACTACTCCACGGCAAACCACAGCTATCCTTTCCACCCATGTCTTCGATGCATGCCAAAGCCTACTACCTATGACGATGAGTGCCATGGGACTAGCACTCGTCTAGGAGGGGGTAATGTTTATCCTTATACAAACAAGGTGGAAAAGCCAAAAAATCTAAAGCAGAAGACAAGGCCAAGTAAAAAGTGAAAACAGAAGATGAAGGCGCGCCAAGAAGAATCTGAAAACACAAGAAGTGCGGAAAAGTCCTAAATCAAAGGAAAAAGGCACATGAGAAAAATCATGAGTCTATACTTTTGTAAAAAAGCGCAAGGTACACCATGATTTATTTTAAGAGTGCTGGGTTCTCACCTATGCAATTTGTAAAGGTGGATGGGCAGTAGGAAGGAAGCTAGGAAGATACAAGGACAATGGGACAAAGGGCCTAGGCAACGACCGGCCATGTAAAGAAGGGGATAAGGGGATGACTGCCCAAAAGGGATTTAGGGTTATGTATATAAAGTTGAAAAGTGAATGAGAAGCTCATTCTTGTGTGTGGCCAAAAGTGGCTCTCCTCCTCTTCTTCTTCTTCTTGCTTGCTTGAGCTTATGCTTGAGAGAGGGAGTGTGAGAGTGTGAGGGAGTGAGTGTGTGAGGGTGAGGGACCGGGGAGGAGAAGCTCTCCATCTTCTCCTCTCTTATTCTCTTCTCTTCTCTTCTCTTATCTTGCTCACGGCAATGGAGCTTGGAGCGTGGAGCTTGAGGATGGAGCTTGCTTGAAGCTTGCACTTGGATCGTAGAGCTATCGGAGTGCTTAGGAGAGGAGGTAACTTGATTGGGTAGGGAGGTAAGCTTACTACACCCATAGAGATGGATGGTGCGTCGGCTATGTGAGATGTATCCATTAGTGCTCAGCTTGGAATGCTTGAAGCAATAAGCGGTCCATGGGTCTCGGCGGTTGATCACCTCTACATAGAGTTGCTTTACCCATTGTAATAATGGCTTTCCGATGACATGATTGTAGATTAGTGAACCTTTTTCTCATCATTCAAAGGTGATGCTTCCTCCTTCTTGAGAGTAGGGATAGCTCTTGGGATGGGTTCATAGTGGACTACTTTTATGTTGAACTGATCAATGATGGGGTTTCCACTGCTCTCTGCTATTATCACAAAATCGATGCAAAATAATAAGTATGTCTTCTGTAACATTTTAAAAATAAGTGCATAGCAATATACCAAACAGCCTTTGATTGCTCAATAGTACATGTAATCTGTAAGCTATTTGCAAATAAAAATTATCTATATTTCGTGGCAAACACCTCAGATTTTATAAATTTGAAATCTATAACTTGTGAATCCACTTTTGGTTAACACAACTAGAATTGTAATATATCCGAAACTATTACTTGCAACCTTGCACGTTTAAAGCAAGGTGAAAAATAGCCTCAAATGGCCAAAAAAGCAACAAGCCCAAAATGACTTATTTGCAAAATATATAGTGCTCTACTCACATGTTGAGAATTAGGCAATCACACCCAGTGTAGCCCCTTTGTATGGAGCATGCTAAGGATATGCAAGCTTGCTTAATCCCATAAGTACAGTGGTGGAAAGTTCTAAGTATCCTCAAGCTATAAAGTATTGTACTTGCCTATCATTTGAATGCAATGTCATAATACTTTTGTCCTTTCACTCAAGTGTCTGTGTTATTGTCTATATACACAAGATTGTCTTTATGAGTCCAAGTCTCAAGCTTGGAACCTAATTCACTTATGTAATAAATCATTGTCAGCTCTATGTCTTCATGAGTCTTGTTTGCATCTATCATCCACCATAGCCATGCTCTAGATCCAGGTGAGCATGACTAAGCTCGGCAAACTCTTCTTTCAACTCATCATGCCTAGTTGATGATTCCATTTTTCACTTCATCTACACCCTCTACCTCTTGGCAGGTATAGCCAAACTACACTTGCCCTGCTTTTAGATCTCTTCAACCACGCAAGATCTTGACAAGCTTCCTTCTGGATAGTTCTCTCCCTAGCATTGCTCAAATTCAAAGTCATTGTCTGAACTGTGCCAACTTCTATTCGTACTATCAATTTCATTATGTGTAGTTGTGCGATGTTGCCCATGACCATAGGGCATTGCAAGCTCCATACCTAAGCTATCTACCACTAAAAGGGTTTCTTAAATGATCCATTGTACAAGCTGCCTCAATAAAAAAGTCAGACCCCTATTCTGAAAACCCTAATTTTCCATAGCTAGATACTCTTCAAGCTCTTTTCCACTTCATTTTTCCCACTGTTTTCAATCAAGCAGTCCTAAAGATTAAGGTACCTGCCTAAATATCAAGCAACCAACCTGTAGATCAAGCATCATCAAGCTTGACATCAAGTACTTCAAGCTAATCTCTTATTTTGGATAAAGATATTTGTATTGGTGTCTTGTTAAAAAGTTTGCCTCTAGATTTTGATAATGTTTTGACCACTTTAATCAACATGACAAACCCTAAATTGGTTGACATTAAAGCCTCTTTGTTAGAAGAAGAAAAGAAGATTAAAGAAAAAGAAGAAACTACAAAAGATGGACAATTGTTGTATGTTAGTAATAGGAACAAAGGTTGAGAGCAGGATTTTAGGACCAGATTTGGACCAGTTCTTGAAGCACTGGAGCCCGTTTTTGGGCTAGAAAGTGTCCGAGAGGCATTAAAGAGCAATTTTCAAGAAAAATCAAATGGTGGTAGATAGCTGAGCTCGAGTTTTCCTAGATGCATTTTGACGTCAGGAATCCAACGCAAGTCTCGGTTCGTCAATCAGAGGTCCTTTGATCCCCATTTAATCCCTACCAGGTTTGGCGTTATAAAGTAGCTAATGGATCCAAGAGCCTGAAAGTGCACGACGGGGCCCAAGTTTATAGATTTCGATGTTAAGAAGGCAGCCGTCTAGTCGGTCGGAGTCCATTTGCACTCCCAAACATATAAAAAACCCTCCCACGATAGTATAAAAGTGGTTTTTTTGAAGTGAAAATTTTATAAATCAAATGAAATGAAACTCTAAATGAAGAAAACATGCAAAAACATGTCGAGATGTAGGGAGGAGGCATTTTTTGATTTGCAACCCATTTTTCGGGGATTTGTGTGCCTCTTGGATGCTCAATCATGGAGAGAGAGAGAGAGAGAGAGAGAGAGAGAGAGAGAGAGAGAGAGAGAGAGAGAGAGAGGTAGATCCTTGATCTATGCAGAGAGGGCAAGATTTTGATGGCAAGCATGTGCAATATAATGAAGGGAATGAAATTCTAATTTTTAGTCTTTCTCTCTCCTCCTTCCTCTCTCCTCTTCTGGGTTGTTCATATACATCAATGAAAGAGAGAAGGGGATGGGGGTTGATGACGATTTTGAAGCAAACAATGCTGATGGAGTGGTATAGGACATAGATCGGGGTTGGAGAGCATGTTACTGGTAAGAGGCAAGCCTCATCGGCCTCTCAATCTCGGGATACGCTCCTTGAAATCATGAGTTTCTATGAATAAGTGTTCTTTTTCTTTGTTTGATGAAAGATAATTGAAAGAAATGATTGATGATGATTGATCTTGGTTTCATATGCTAAATTATCTCTAAAATGAAATAAAAAAACCAAAAATTTTGATGATATAATAATTTTTCCTCAAAACACATAAAACCTGTAAAGTGCGGTGTTTGAAGAAATCATGGAAATTGGGGGTTTTAGTGAGTCTTTTGAGTTTCCATGGAATAAAAATGAATATAAAAATGGGGCTGAGTGCTTTTGATCATAAGAGCTAACAATTTTAGATTTTAATATTTTTTGAAGAAATAAATAAAAATAAATAGAGAAAAATAAAGAAAATTTGGTTTTTCGTGATAAATAAATAAGAAAAAATAGGATCCTTATTTGTGGATGTGTAAAAAGGTTGAGGCATGAGGATTAAGCCTTGAATCATCCTTGTTTATATGTTTTAGTGTGGTTTTTATTGCTTTCTACATGAAAAAAGACATAAAAATGAACCCTACACCTATGCAATGTTACAAAACCTAACCGATTAGGGGGGAAAGAGATTGCAAGAGTGAGAGGTTGTTGGAAATACATAAAATCTTGATTCATTTGGTTTATGCAAAGCATATAGGCTGATAATAGTCTAAATTAAAAGAGACTAGTAGCATGAGCAAACTTGGTGCTAGTCTCTAGTAAGGCCACAATAACGCGTAGACTGAAAATCAATAAAGGATTGTTTTGCACACCATGTGGCTGATCTCTAATCATAAAATGGTTTCGCAAAATGTTCATAGACTTTTGCATTTTGCATGACACATGGTATAAAATTTGGATGCATAGCACTTGATTGCCTAAATAAATGACCAAAGTGGAGTATGTGAGGATTCCTAGACTAGAGGATAGACGAGCGGTTCCTTGGGGTAAGTTTAGTGAGGAAATATCAACTCCTAGATCGTTCGATATACAAAAGAGTGGAGCTTGTACATTTGTTCTTTATGTTGGAGCAACGCATCAAGGGGCCAATCCTTGAGATGTAGGAGAGCTGGGGCAGCGACATTTAGCCTAAGAGAGGTTGCCTCCTATGTATGTGATACATGGTATATTATGCCAATGTGTTTGAAATCTCACTCTGAGAGTAGGGGAAGGCAAATGTTGGACTGTGTCCTATTACAAATGCAAGATCGATATTAGAGTTTAGTGTAGCGTGTCTCTTAGACGCTCCTGGCTGTGAGGCTATGTGGGGTGTCTTGTGTGTCTTAGAGGTTTGAGAGC
Source organism: Lygodium microphyllum (assembly GCF_053477565.2). Lineage (NCBI taxonomy): Eukaryota > Viridiplantae > Streptophyta > Polypodiopsida > Schizaeales > Lygodiaceae > Lygodium > Lygodium microphyllum. The sequence goes on along the minus strand of NC_141140.1, from coordinate 38,351,378 downwards.
TAGTGTCGGGCCCATTTTAGGTCTTGATAGGTGATGCATTTGCTAGGAGTTGCCTACAAGTGGCAGTCTCCAAATGTTGGTTGTATATGAGACCTATTAGCCTTATTCTATAATCAAGAGCCGCCTTGAAGCAGTGGATGCTACAATTGGATAATTACAATTACGAGAATTAGCATGATGATGAAACCAAGGAATTCTTGTCACCCTAAAGATACCTCATCCATTATGAATGGTTTAGTGGGATCTTTGGCTAGAAATGTGGCCAATTACTTTACCCCTTTGCCCTGAAAGTGACACCATGCTTGAGTTTGGGTCACTGTGGGGAAGGACCCATGGAGTAACTTTCAGTAATAGTCCATGGGAGCTAGAGGAAAGATTAGGGAGCAAAAGTGATGTTAGGATGGCACAATCGTTTGTGATCCTCAAAAGTGATAAGTTTTTGAAGGAAAAGACTATGTTGCCACTAGTTGAAGTGATACATGCCTATGAGCAAGAGATACATCCAATGTTAGGACCTAATCCTATTGGGTATTGACATGCAATCATGCAAATCCATAAGGCATTGGATGATATCTGTATATGTGGGGAACCCTTGTTAGAGAGGAAGGTTCTATTGGGACCTACATCGGATTCTAGGAAAATAGTAGCAAATGAGGATAGAATTATTAAAACACCATCAATAGTAGGCGATGGGGTATACTCCCTATTGCGTAGCATAGGGCTCCCTAGACCACTCTGTGAGTTGGCAGTTGGGATGGCAAGGATAATATTAACCTTCCTACACCAATAAAGGTGGAAATGGAAGAGATTAGGGACCCTAAGATGTTGGAGCCAGGTCATGTTGAATATGAAGATTTTAATGACCCATTATTGATCCCAAAGGAGAGGACTAAATGCCCTCCTCCTTATAGGGATCTCCCAATGTTTCATGGGCTAGTAAATGAGGTTCCAGTGGCGCACTAAAAGGAATACAGCCTAACTTGCTTTGCAAGTGGGCTTGATAATATTGATCGACTAGTATTTTCTAGCACCCTGAAGGGAGAAGCTAGAAAATGGTACTGGAGGCTCCCAAGAGGGTCAATTAAATCATTTGAGGAGCTATGTGATAAATTTTTAGATGAATATGAAAGGAAGGTGCCTATGACCCAGGTTTTAGAGCAGTTTATGCAGACTAGATAAGAGTCGTATCCTTCTGCTAAAGAATATGCTAGAGCCTTTGACGATATTCTTAGGTTTTAGCCAAGAAGAGCTACTATATTGCCAGGTGATGTGCTATGTAAGCTCTTTATGAGCGGTTTAGTGATTGATATACAAATCCAAGTGAGGATACAAGCTCCTAAGTCATTGCGTGAGGCTAAGATGCACGTAGTCGACTATGAGCAGTATGTACAAAGATGATGGGAAAACTTTGCTCATTGCAAGTGCATCCAAATATTTTGCAAGGAGAAAATTCATTCGCTAATACCAAGACACCCTGTGCAAGGACCTTAGTAGCCAAAATCTCCAAGCAAGAAATAACAATCCTATGAGCAATGAAAAGATACCTCTTGGTAGCAAAAAGATTCTAAGCCAAGCAAGTCCTATCAAGGCTTGCAACACCTCCATGAGAGGTAGTTGCGATAGCGTAATTGATAGAACTATTAGGTCTACAAGCTTAGATGAGTGTGCTATGAGTGGTCCTAGTTGTGCTCCTAGTTAGGCTCTTGAGAAGCCTTTTCAATTTAGTGATGAATCATGCTTTCAAGTAGATGCTATTCCTTTTAGTAAAAGCATGGTTCCTATGGCTAACTAGTTGTAGAGTGGACAAATGAAAGGGAAGACATCTCATATGAAGAAGATGTACCATGCCCAAGGTCCACCTATGCTGAGTAGAATCCCTAAGGATATGGGCCCATCTGGCTATAGCAATAAGTCCACTTTGAGTCCATTAGACCAATGTGACAAAATGAGGCAGTATAAGAATATAAAAAGGAATATGAGATGGGTTTGGAGACCCAAATTTTCTAAATGTGTGGTTGGTGTGCCAGATGAAAGGCCAGGAATTCCATGTGGATATGCCTTGACGATTTCCCAAGTGGATGAGATCAACGGCCATAATGACACATATGACAATATGCACAGCCCTAAGTTGCATCTAGGTGATGGGCCTAGGGTTGAAGTTCTACCTAGTTTGGGTTGCAACATTGACCTATGTCAATATCCAAACCAGGAAGGTTTGAATGAGCACAAAGTTGTGATTCATGAGCTCAATGAGGTCATTCATTTAGCTCATAGTACCCAAGAAGAGATGGCCCTTATTACTGAGATATCAGTAGAAAGGCTTGGGCTAGTGGATCTACAAAAGCCCAAGATCAGAGCTCACTCGCATAAGTAGTATGTGGCTAGCCCTCACATCTCATGATATCTTTGGTCTCAGCTAGCCAGATAAGATATAGTATATATGCCAAAAAGTCCATCCATTAGATGCAGCCAAATGAGCTATTTTCGTTAGGCCAAGAGTGCCAATCAATTTGCAGTGAAATGTTCTATTCCATTAGGCCAAGAGGGCCATTTGTTTGTTCAACACAAGTGCATTTTATGGTTTTCTGTTTTAGTGATATGCTAGAAAGATTACATGGAACTTGGGGGAGCCTTTGCTATGCCAAAGCTTCTTGTGGCCCAATCCAGGTGATATCTTTCCTTTTACGAGTACCATTCTTTTATGTATATGTGTCTATGTACTTGTGAGGGATTTCATGGGGACCGGCAATCAAGGCATGAAGTCTCAAGTTTAGGTTAGGAATGTATGAGGGAGCTCTGAATAATCGTTGCCTCCTGTAAAGGCATTGTCGAGCATTAAAAGACCTATTTTAGAAGGCAGTCCTAGTGACCCTATTATACAACCTACTAAGCAGACTAGGAGTTTTTGTTAGTTGTGAGACAGTTAGAAAAGTCTGCTAGAAAAATTGATGGTAAAAGGAAGAAAAACTCTGAATGTTTGAAAAAAACTATATATATATATATGTGTGTGTGTGTGTGTGTGTGTGTGTGTGTGTGTGTGTGTGTGTAAAAAGGGGTTTTAACCCCTATAAAAATAGAAGAGAAAATGAAAAATTCTGAGTGAAGTGTCTATTGCCTTGCGAAGCCCTGGTAGGTTATTGGGGATAAGTCATCGATGCCTTGTCTTCCTAAGGGTAGCACCTAATTAAAAAGAAAAGAAAGGAAGGTTGGATCGAAAATAAAAGTGAGCGGAAGATGAAAGGGACAAATGATTAAGGGTTGCCTTGCGAGGGCTTTGTAGGTTCTTGGGTACCGAGATAAGACTTGAGACTGATGCCCTATTCTCCTTGGGTCACTACGCTCAGCTCCCTCCTTATGGAAAAGTCAAAACCTTAAAGAAAAATGTGTTAAAAGAAAATGTTTCTTGATCAGCTATAGGAATCCTTACCTAGGAGGAGCTCCTAGTTGAGTTGTCCTTAGTTAGGTAAGTAGTTCAGACCACCACTTAGGATGACCTTCTCATAGTTCTTTTTAGATTGGCCATGTTGGAGCAGCCGGTTAGTGACTAGCTTTGGGATTTCTCTCAGATTATGCTAGGCCTACTTCTCATGGATTTCATGCCTTGGTTTTGACAAGGTGTAGCATGAGAGCTACGATGTGTTTTGTTGTGTATTTTTCTTGTATCAACTTGATGCTCTTTGTGATTGTGTTTATTTGCAGATTTGTTTGTGGGATTCGATGGCCTGAGTCGCCCTATCCCATGGTGAACAATGAGAGCTAGATTCTAGGGCCCGACCCATTCTTGAAGCATTGGATCTTGTTTTTGGGCTGGAAAGTTCCCGAGAGGTATTAAAGAGCCAATTTTCATGAAAAATCAAACGGTGGCAGATGGTTGAGCTCGAGTTCTCCTAGATGCATTTGGACGTCAAGAATCCAATCCAAGTCTCGGTTCATCAACAATTAGAGGTTATTTGATCCCCCATTCAATCCCCTCAAGGTTTGGTGTTATAAAGTAGCTATTGGATCCAGGAGATGAAAAGTGCATGACGAGGCCCTAGTTTATAAACTTCAATGTCACAAAGCCAACCGTCGAGTTAGATCGTGAATTGGAGTCTGTTTGCACTCCCAAACATGCTGAAAATCCTTTCACGACAGCGTGAAAATGATTTTTTTGAAGTGGATATTTTATAAGTGAAATGAAATGAAACTCTAAATGAAGAAAATATGCAAAAATATATTGAGATGCAAGGAGGGGGTGTTTTTTTATTTGCACCCCATTTTTTGGGGATTTGTGTGCCTCTTGGATGCTCAATCATGTAGAGCAAGAGAGAGGGAGATCCCTGATCTATGCAGAGAGGGCAAGATTTTGATGGTAACCATGTGTAATATGATGAAGGAAATGAAATTTTGATCTTTAGTATTTCTCTCTCCTCCTTCCTCTCTCTTGTGGGTTGTTCATATACATCAATGAAAGAAAGAAGAGGGAGGGGGTTGATGACGATTTTGAAGCAAACGATGCTGATGGAGTGGTAGAGGACATAGATCGGGGTTGGAGAGCATGTCAGTGGCAAGAGGGAAGTGTTACTGGCCTCTCAATCTTGGCATACGTGCCTTGAAAACATAGGTTTCTATGAGTAAGTGTTCTTTTTCCTTGTTTGCTGAAAGATAATTGAAAGAAACAATTGATGATGATTGATCTTGGTTGCATATGCTGAATTATCTCTGAAATGAAAGGAAAAAACCAGAAATTTTGATGATGTAATAATTTTTCCTCAAAACACATAAAACCGAAAAAGTGTAGTTTTTGAAGAAATCATGGAAATTGGGGGTTTTAGTGAGTATTTTGAGTTCACATGGAATAAAAATGAATATAAAAATGTGATTAAGTGATTTTGATCATCAGAGCTCACAATTTTTATTTTTCATTATTTTTGAAGAAATAAATAAAAATAAATAGAGAAAATTGAAGAAAATTTGGTTTTTCGTGATAAATAAATAAGAAAAAATAGGATCCATGTTTGTGGATGTGTGAGAAGATTGAGGCATGAGGATTAAGCCTTATATCATCCTTGTTTGTATGTTTTAGTGTGGTTTTTATTGCTTTCTACTTGAAAAAAGACATAAAAATAAACCCTACATCTATGCAACGTTGCAAAATCTAACTGATTAGGGGGAAAAGAGATTGTAACAGAGAAGTTGTTGGAAAATACATAAAATCCTGATTCATTTGGTTCATGAAAAGAATAAAGGCCAATAATAGTCTAAATTTGAAGAGACTAGTAGCACGAGGAAACTTGGTGCTAGTCTCTAGTAAGGCCACAATAACGTATAGGCTGAAAATCATTAAAGGATTGTTTTTCATACCATGTGGCTGATCTCTAATCATAAAATGGTTTCACAAAATGGTCATACACTTCTGTATTTTGCATGCCACATGGTATAAAACTTGGATGCATAACACCTGATTGCCTAAATAAATGACCAACGTGGACTGTGTGAGGATTCCTAGACTATAGGATAGACGAGCGGTTCCTTGGGCTAAGTTTAGTGATGAAATATCAACTCCTAGATCGTTCGATATACAAAAGAGTGAAGCTTGTACATTTTCTATTTATGTTGGAGTAGCGCATCAAGGGGCCAATCCCCAAGATGTAGGAGAGCTGCAATGGGGCCGTGACGTTCAGCTAGAGAGGTTGCCTCCTATGTATGTGATACATGGTATATTATACCAATGTGTATGGAATCTCCCTTTGAGGAGTAGGGGAAGGCAAACATTGGACTGTGTCCTATTACAAATGCAAGATCGATATTAGAGTTTAGCATAGTGTGTCCCTAGACGCTCCTAGCTGCGAGGCTGAGTGGGGTGTCTTGTTTGTCTTAGAGGTCCAGCTAGTGCTAGAGAACCAGTGTTGGGCCCATTTTAGGTCCTGACATGTGGTGCGTTTGCCAGGAGTTGCCTACAAGTGGCGGTTTTTGAATCTTGGTCGTATAAGGGACTTGTTAGCCTTATTCTATATCAAGAATCGCCTTGAAGCGGTGGATGTGAAAATTGGCTAATTACAATTACGAGAATTAGCATGATGATGAAACCAAGGAATTCACGTAACCCTAAAGATACCTCGTCCATTCTAAATGGTTTAGTGGGATCTTTGGCTAGAAATGTGGCCAATTACTTTACCCTTTGCCCTGAAAGTGACACCATGCTTGAGTTTGGGTAACTGTGGGGAAGGACCCATGGAGTAACTTTCAGTAATAGTCCATGGGAGCTAGAGGAAATATTAGGGAGCAAAAGTGATGTTAGGATGGCATAGTTGTTTGTGATCCTCAAAAGTGATAAGTTTTGAAGGAAAAGATTGTGTTGCCACTAGTCAAAGTGATGCATGCCTATGAGCAATAGATACATCCGATGCTAGGACCTAATCCTGTTGGGTATCGACGTGCAATCCTGCAAATCCATAAGGCATTGGATGATATCTATATATGTGGGAAACCCTTGTTAGAGAGGAAGGTTTTATTGGGACCTACCTCCAATTCTAGGGAAATAGTAGCAAATGAGGATAGAATTATTAAAACACCATCAATAGAGGCGATGCGGTATACTCCCTATTGCATAGTATAGGACTCCCTAAACCACTCCGTGAGTTGGCAGAAAGGGATGGCAAGGATGATATTGACCTTCCTACACCAATAAAGGTGGAAACGGAAGAGGTTAGGGACCCTAAGATGTTGGAGCCAAGTCATGTTGAATATGAAGATTTTAATGACCCAATACTGATCCCAAAGGAGAGAACTAAATGCCCTCCTCCTTATAGGGATCTCCCAATTTTTCATGGGCTTATAAATGAGGATCCAATGGTGCACTTAAAGGAATATAGCCTAGCTTTCTTTGCAAGTGGGTTTGATAATATTCATCGGATGCTTGTATTTTCTAGTACCCTGAAGGAAGAAGCTAGAAAATGATACTGGAGCCTCCCAAGAGGGTCAATTGAATCATTTGAGGAGCTATGTGGTAAATTTTTGGATGAATATGAAAAGAAGGTGCCTATGACCCACGTTTTAGGGCATCTTATGCAGATTAGACAAGAGTCCTATCCTTCTACTAAAGAATATGCTAGAGCCTTTGACAATATTCTTAGGTTTTGGCCAAGAAGAGCTACTACATTGCTAGGTGATGTGCTATGTGACCTCTTTATGGGCAATTTAGCGATTGATATGCAAATCCAAGTGAGGATGCGAGCTCCTAAGTCATTACGTGAGGCTAAGATGCACGTAGTGGACTATGAACAGTATATACAAAGATGCTGGGAAAACGTTTCCAGCTCGTTGCAAGTGCATCCAAATATTTTGCAAGGAGAAAATTCATTCACTAATAACAAGACAACCTATGTAGGGGACCTTGGTAGCCAAAATCTCCAAGCAAAAAATGACAATCCTATGAGCAATGATAAGATGCCTCTTGGTAGCAAAAAGATTCTAAGCCAAGCAAGTCCTATCAGGGCTTGCAACACTTCCATGAGAGGTAGTTGCGACAGTGAAATTGATAGAACCATTAGGTCTACAAGCTTAAATGAGGGTTCTATGAGTGGTTCTAGTTGTGCTACTAGTAAGGCTCTTGAGAAGCCTTTTCAAATTAGTGATAAATCATGCTTTCGAGTAGATGTTATTCCTTTTAGTAAAAGCATGATTCATATGGCTAATCGTAGTAGAGTGGACAAAGGAAAGGGAAGACATCTCATATGAAGAAGATGTACCATACCGCCCAAGGTCCACCTATGCTGAGTAGAAGCCCTAAGGATGTGAGGCCATCTGGTTATAGCAATAAGTCTGCTTTTTGTCCATTAGACAAACGTGGCAAATTGAGGCAGTATAAGAATATAAAAAGGAATATGAGATGGGTTTGGAGAACCAAAATTTCTAAATGCGTGGTTGGTGTGCTAGATGAAAGGCCAGGAATTCCATGTGGATATGCCCTGACGATTTTCCAAGTGGATGGGATCAATCACCATAATGACACATCTGACCAATATGCACTACCCTAAGTTGCATCTAGGTGATGGGCCTAGGGTTGAAGTTCTACCTAGTTTGGGTTGCAACATTGACCTATGCCAAAATCCAAACCGACAAGGTTCAAATGAGCACAAAGCTGTGACTCATGAGCCCAATGAGGTCATTCATTTAGCTCATAGTACCCAAGAAGAGATGGCCCTTATTATTGAGATATTAGTTGAAAGGCTTGGGCTAGTGGATCTACAAAAGCCCAAGATTAGAGCTCACTTACCTAAGTAGTATGTGGATAGCCCTCATATCTCATGATATCTTCGGTCTTAACTAGCCAGATAAAATGCATTATATATGCCAAAAAGACCATCCATTAGATGCAGCCAAATGAGCTTCTTTCGTTAGACCAAGAGGGCCAACTATTTGGAGTAAAATGTTCTATTTCATTAGGCCAAGAGGGCCATTTCTGTGTTTAGTGTAGGTGCATTTTACCGATTTTTATTTTAGTGTTGTGCTAGACAAATTACGTGGAACTTGGGGGAGCCTTTGCTATGCCAAAGCTTCTTGTGGCCCAATCCAGGTGTGATGGGACCTAAAATGGGCAGACACTAGCTATGGCACTGGTTGGACCTCATGCATACGATAGACAACCCCACCACACGGCCTCGCAGGCCAGGAGCGTCTAAAACTCATTTGCACTGAATGCTTATGACGATTTTGTGTTTGTATCCAGTATGTAGTCTAACGTTCATCTTTCCATCTCCTCAGACGGAGATCCCATAACATATAGGCATAATGCCTCATAATACACACATAAGGAAGCACCTCTCGACTGATTGCCGCGGCTCCACTTCGACTCTCCTACACCTCAGGGATTAGCCCCAAGATGCATCGCTAACACATATAACGTTCGCACAAACTCCACTCTTTCATAATTCAGCGTTCCAGGAGACTTTAATTTTCCTCACAAAACTTTCCCCAACGGAAGCACTTGTCTAAACCTACAGCTTAGGTTTCCTGTCCTCTCAGCGTTGGTCAAAGTTTATCAAACAAGTGCAATGCATTCCAGGAGATACCACATGGCATGCTTGATGCAAGGTGTATGAAAATTGTGCACAACCATTTTATGATTAAAAAACCAGCCATGTGAGGTGCGAAAAATAGCCCTTTCATGAATTTTAACTAAGCGTTACGTGTTGTGCTGCTTTAGGGACTAGCATTGGACCTTCCATGCTACTAGTTGCCTATATTTGATTATGAAACAATCCCTAAATGCTATGCACAAAGAGGGAAATCAAAATTTGTATCTTTCCAACAATTAGATTGTCGCACAAACTTCATCCCCCCCCTTCACCGTTTAGGTGTTGCTACGATGCATAGGTATAAATGGTTGTTTTGTATTATTTTTGTATGTGAAAAGGAATAAACACGGACTATAACACAAAGAAAAAGGCTAAACTGAGGCTTAACCCCATGCTTTAACCTTGCCAAACATTCACATACGTAAATCATATTTTTTTATATTTTTTTAAGCTCAAAAATTCCAATTTTCTCTATTTTTGCTATTTTTCCTATTTATTATTCATGGAAAATAGGTATTTTCTGATTTATTTGTATTAGCTTATTGTTTTGACTGAGACTTAACATTTTCTCCGATTTTTTCCCATTTCCATCCCTTTTCTCCAACTCAAAATTAAAAAAAACCACTAATTTCCACTAAAAAATACATTTTATAGGTTTTAAAGAATTAATAACGACTCTAAATCATTACAAGTTCTGCATTTCTGTAATTCCAGCCCTCAACCATGATGGAAACAACGTTCAAACAAAAATTTATCGCATATGAACAACATTTGGACCATGAAACAACAAAAACAATCAAATTTCTTCATAAAATTGGAGCATATTGCGTGTCTTGTGTGTTGCGGGTTTTTTAATAATTATTCTGGGCACCCCACAGACCGGCCAACAACATTCTTCAGTGCTAAACCTCTTTCCTCAACCTCCTCTTCATCTTGAAGCAATCCGATCACAACCGGGGACAAGCATTCTTCAACCCCTCTTCTTCTTGATTTCTTGCACATGAATTGCCTCTATGCAGGAAAGAGAGAGATGAGAGAGAAAGACTGGTTTTTGATCTTTTGATTCAGTACATCATTTCTTGATATGTTTGTGGCGATGGAGGGCGAAGGATAGAAGCATATCTTAGGCCCAGGAGCATTCCTCTCCACTCTTCTGATCTGAAAATGCATGATGGGGGGGGGGGGGGGGGGGAATGGGGTGCAAAAAACTGGCGTCCCCCTCTCCCCCAACGTTTCATTTTGTGGCTATTTGTAGGCTAAGCTCTTCGGTAAGAGCTTTCAAACTCTTAATCAACTTATCTAGTTCATGACTTTTGCATTCACACTTCCGGCAAGTGGCTTTTTCAATTTTGAGGGGGCAAACGACATTGGAATCAAGATCTGTCTAGACGGGTGGCTCCGTGGCATCGAAATCTACAAAGTTAGGCCCCGTCACACTCTTCTCAGCTTTCGGATCCAGTAGCTGCTTCACAACCCCAAACCTTGCGAGGATTAAATGGGGGACCAAACGACCTCAGAATGGAGATATGACACTTGCGTTGGATTCCTGATGTCATTTTACATCTAGGAAAACTCCAGCTCGGCCATCCACCACCCTTTGATTTCCATGAAAATAAGCACTAGCACTTTAGGCACTTGCCGCTTAAAATTGTACTGATTGCCACCGCTGCCTTCGATGAAGTCTATTTTTCCCCGGATATTCGTAATTTTTGGCTATTTTTAAGCACTTCTCGGCATAAAAAATCATCTGTCATTGGCGACCATGGGATAGGGCGACTTAGCCCGTCGAATCCCATGAATAGATCTCCACATAAACAACAAAAAGGAGCATCAAGGTAATACAAAAAATACACAACACAACACATCACAGCTCATACCCTACCCCCTGTCAAAACCAAGGCATGAAATCCATGAAGAGTAGGCCTAGCATAATCTGAGAGAAGGCCCGAAGCTAGTCACTAACCAACTGCTCCAACACAGCCAAGCTAAAAAGAACTATCAAAGAGGTCACCCTAAGTGGTGGTCTGAACTACCTACCTAACGAAGGACAACTCAACTAGGAGCTCCTACTAGGCGAGGACTCTTATAGCCTGATCAAAAGGTATTATCTTTTTTTTAAGCACAATTTTCCTTCTGTTAGACTCTGATTTTTCCATATTTAGGTGTGCAAAAAGGAGGGAGCTGAGCGTACTGACCCAAGGAGAATAGGGCGTCAGCCTCAGATCTTATCTTGGTACCCAAAAACCTACCAAGCCCTCGCAAGGCAACACTTAATCCTTTTCTAATACTCACTTTTATTTTCGCTCCAACCTTCTTTTATTTTCTTCTTTTATGGCAAGATGTCACCCCAAGGAAGACAAGGTATCGGCCCGGAATCTTGTCTCATCCCCAGGAACCTACCAGGCCTTCGCAAGGCGATGAACAACAGCTCAAGGATTTTTCTTTCTTTCCTTTTCTATTTTTGTAGAGGTAAACCCCCTTTTTACACACCTCCGTATATATATACTTTCTTTGAGAGATTCAGGGGTTTTCTTCTTTTTTCATCATCATTTTTTCATGGCAGGCTTCTCTAATTGCCTCACAACTAAACAAGAACTCCTAGAACGGCTGCCTAGTAGTCTAACAGAATAGGGTCACTAGAACTCCCATCTAAAACAGGTCTTACAATGCCTGATAATGCCGTGCAGGAGGCAATGACTACTCAGACCTCCCCCAAACATACCTAACCTAAACCTGGGACTTCATGCCTTGATTGCCGATCCCCAACAAACAAAAGAAAACCCCCTTCAAGTACACAGATACATATAACGTGAAAGAATAGGCACTCGTAAAGGAGAGATATCACCTAGTGAGGGCCACAAAAAGCTTCCACGTGACAAAGGCTCCTTCCAAAAGCGCTTCTTTGAACCTGTCTAGCACATGACTAAAACAAGAAAGCATTAACTACACCCGTACTAAATAGACAACTGGCCCTCTTGGCCTAAAGAGATAGATTATTAAAACCTGAAAGCAACTGGCCCACTTGGCCTAAAGAAATCAGACATTAACTACTTAAAGCTACTAGTCCTCTTGGCCTAATGGAATCAAACAAAATAGCTCATAGAGATCCCTCCTTGGAAGAAGGCAGATATATGCAAATACGCTCCATTCCAAGGGGAAAAATAGGGCTCTCAACCCTAAACTAAATGCATCAAATTATGGCCCATACCTCTTGCATATATAGCAAGAGGTGTATGCATAACATGTCTTCTGATCAACCTATGGGTCTAAGATAATAATTGTAGATGGGTCTCGGCTACTCTTTGCATTACCCATATCAACCATCGCCTGCCATATAACGTGTGGTCTGATAACATCCCCCACAAGCAACTAGGTCATGTCTCATTATTAATAACGATGTCCAGACTAGGACCACAATTGAAAAAGAGGTCCTCTTCATAAGCAAAATTAGCTAAGGAATCCGCAAACTGATTCCAATAATGTGGAATCATCTGAAGAGATATGCTCTCAAATTCATCAAGTAGGATTATAGCAGTTCGATGATACATACGAAGGAGAGGATTCCGGACTGTATATGTCCCATTGAGTTGATTTAAGATCAACTGGGAATCCCCTTTTATTAACAACCGCCTATAATGCCACCTTTCTTGGCAATTGTTGAGAGTGGAAAAAGACTGAATTTTCGACTGATTTTTGTTGTTTTTGAGGTTTGAATGATTGATTTTTTATGGATTTAGAGTGATGTATGCTTGTTAATGGAAGTACTTGAAAGTGTTTTGGGTAATATTGATTATGTTTTGGAAGTTCATGATGATTCTCAGTGGAGATATGAAGCTCTATGAGGTTCTGTTAAGGTTCTGATTGGTTCTATATACCTTTTGTATAGCTTCTGTTTTGTTCTGATTTTCTTATGTATGAAGCATGGATTGATGATTGATGAAGATTGAGATATTTTGGAAGCTTATTGAATAGTTTTGAATAGTTTGGAATGGTTTAGTATGAGTTATGAGGTTTTGATGACCTTCTGTAGACCCTCTATATAGCCTCTGTCTCTGCTCTGGTGTTGTATTGTAACTGTTCTATAGACCTTCTGTAAGTGTTCTGTAGAATGTATGTGTGACTTTGAGAAAGTTTTCTAATCTTTGGAAAGGAGGAATATAAGTTCAAAAGAGCTAAAACAAGTGGAAGAAGCAGTTGTTGAAGACTGAAGAGGACTAAGTGACAATGATAGTAGTGAGTTGTGAAAAGACATTGTAAAGCTCTGGTGACTCTTCATATCAGACATACCTCTTGGGAGGTGCATCCACGACCTAAGAAGGATTATTGAGAGTTATTATGAGAGTATTGTAGTGAGGAGATGATATACTATTGAGAGATAGAGAGAGAGAGAGAGCCAGAGATAGTCAATTTTATCAAAACAGTGTAACTGTATATGAGAGATTGAGAGAGAGAACTATGAAGACATTGAAGATGAATACTATATGATTGATTTCCATTCAAAGATGGTGTATTCCTTTGTGTTATTTGTTCTATTGAATAATTTTATGAAGATGTTGAAGATTATGGTTGATTCTATTAAATCCGTGGGAGAAATCTACTATGATGTTGCGTGAAGATTTACTGTTTTCTTTGTTTTGATGATCAAAAGAATAAAATAAAAGCTTGTTGATGTTACAAGATAGATTTTCTTGCAAGATAATTCCCTTTTCCTTGGTGTTCCTCTTGGGGCTTCATGTTTTTGGTGCACAACCAGGGAAACTTGCCATCAACAAGCATCAGAAGAGGTTGAAAATGAAGGAAATGGCATTGTCAAGAAAAGGAGAATTCAATGGATGTTTGCAAAGTTCCTTCTTCCACTGAAGAGTTGGAGATTCTCATAATCAAAGCCACTTTTCACAAGAATTTCATCCCACAATGGTGGAAACATATCACCATCATGATGCATGCTCTAAGTGGTGGACTATTTTCTCTTCCTGTTGAAGCAACAGAAACTTGCATCTTGGTGGCAAACTGTTTGGGAACAAGCTGAAGAGTAGAAACAGAGAGAATGACCATCCATGGAAGATTTGGCATTCATTGAGAAGTTTTCAGACATCATCAAGTGGGAGATTGTGAAGAAGCTTCAGCAGTCGTGGTTTATAGAGGTTCATGAAAACAAGAAGGAAAAGAGTTGGAATTTGTTCGTGGATGTTCAACAGCAAGATACGTGGGATGCTTGGTGCACTGACAATCTTCTATTTGTCCAATTAGCAACCCATTAGAAATTGGTAGACAGAGTGTTTTTCACAACATACACTGTTGAAACCCTCAGAAGCTGGCATTATTATAATGACACAACAACAATCCTAAGAAGAATGAGTTTTGATACTTTCAAAATGGAATAACTCCCCCTCTGTAGTGGTTTGAAAGCCGAATTTAGAGATGTTGAAAAGAAGGAAGTAGAGGAGATGTTTGCCAGAGAATCCCTTAGAGACTGAAGCCCTCTCTAATACTATCCTGTTGAGTCCAGACCAACTGGTTGGAGCCAACCTCCTGATGAATGATGCAATAAAGAGGCAAGTGTTAAAATGAGTCCAGAGGTACGTGAGAAGAGAGAACGAAAAAATCAAAGCTGAGAACGAGCTTGCAGTAGAAGCCTCCTTTGACGCCCTAAAAGCACTCTTTACAAAAGTCCCCATGGTGATTCAAGGTCCCCTTTCTAGTTAGATTCATCCTGGAAATATTGATGACAGGCCACCAAATGTAGTCCCATTGCCAATTTTTAAGGGAGAGTACAATGAAGACCCTGATCTTCATGTAACAGAGTTTATGGTAGCATGTGTGGCTAACAATGCCAGAACCCCTGAGCATTGGTTAGCAATATTCCCCACCACTTTCAAGGGCACGGCGTTTCAGTGGTATGAGAGACAAGCAGCATGAACTTTTGGCACATGGGACGACCTGAAGTTGGCCTTCCTCACTAAATTCAGTCATGAAGGTTTTGAAGAGCAGATGTGAGAGGAGTTCATGAACCTAAGTCAGTCCTTTGGAGAAAGAGTAGAAGCTTATGTCTCACGAATGGAATCCATCTTGAAGAGATGGACTAACCATCATTTGGATGAATGAATCCAAAAATGAGTGTTTCTCAGGGGCCTACAACCAGAAGTTTGTAAGTTCGTGGAATTGAGAAGACCAGTCAATCTGCAAGCTACAGTGGAAGGTGCAAGATTGTATGACGAAGTTGAAGCAAGGCTATCAATGACTCCAGGAAGAGGAGTCTTACCTCCTCCCAAGCCAGGAATGGTATACCCACCAAATGTAGTCCCAGGGACAGTTCCCTACCCCTATCCCCAGATGCAAACAATGCCATAGTATAATGCACCTAATTCAGTGTGGTCACCACAGACAATAGTGCCTCCAATGATGGTTCAACCACAACAACAGTGGCTTCAAACAGTTCTTCCAATGGCGACTCAACAATAGTGGAATCCTACCAACTAGAATCAACAACCCCAAGTCTCAATACGAGCTCTGAATCAGAGTCAGAACAGAGGACCCTCTGGATTTATCCAACCAGTTTATGCAGTAATTACAGACGCTTCCCAAAACCCTACTACAAGTACTTTTGGAGGTGAAAATCTGAAGGACTACTTATCCAACTCAGTTGCAAGTATCAAGAAAGAGCTTCTAGATGTGATCACAGATTAGTTACAGATGCTGAAGGTGAACACCACCAATATATCCACTCCTGCGAGAGCTGGAAGAGATGTGATGCGCTCTAATACATGGTGTGGAAAGTGTCATCAAGCGGGACATTTAGCCACTAAATGTACTCGAAAACCAACCATTCCTGGAGCCTTCTGTTCCTACTATTTGCAGAAGAACCATACAGAGGATATTTGCTCTCTGAAAGAGATGCATGAACGAAGACAGAAGGATGAAAATGCAAGATTCAACTTGCTAGACTCCAAAACGACAACACAGGATATTGCACCAAATCCTAGAGAGTTTGGTCCAAGGAGGTTTCCCTCTCAAAGTTACAGAGGACAACATTCTGGCGGTGGTGAGAGATCAGAAGTGGAATGTTATAGGTGTGGAGAAAAGGTACATATCTCCCTGAATTGTCCAAATCCTAGACAATCTGTGGATTACAAGCTCTTATGCAGCCGATGCAAAGGAGGAGGCCACACTACAAAGGACTGTCCCAGTCCAGCCCTCGTAAAGGCCAATGCCACTGATAGCCAACAGAAGGTACAAGAGCCTGCCTCCAATTTGGTAGAGTTGGAAGTTGCCGCTATTATGCGCACCAAGAAGAAGGAACAAGTGGTTCAGAATGAAAATAACTCTTGTGCCAAGACTGTGAAGTTCAACTTGTCAACAGAGGGATAGAGTAGTACAGAATAGAACAGTATAGTACAGAGCACTATAGTGCCACAGAGAGTTACAGAGACAGTCCCAGAGACAAGACCAGAGGATTAGGAGATAGATGATACAGAAGCACTTCCAGAAATAGAGGAAGTGCCAATGCTGCAATTGTTAGAAGAAAAAGGAAAGATGAAAATGGGAGTAGCCCCATTCCCCACAGTCGGCTGGAGAAGCCTGTGGATCCTATCAAAGATTATGACTTGGTCAAAGACCTGGACACTTTTAAACCAAACTTAACATTTCGATAGTTGCTGATGTTGTCTCCCAGCTGTTGAAAGAAATTCAAAAGCATCTTGACAAGAAGACGTGGACTAAGGATCACTCCTTCAACAATGACCAAGACCAATAAGACCCTAGAGCGTGTAAAGGAAGTAGATGTGGCTAATGCCTTCCTAGATCTTGGAACCCCAAAGATTAGTGTATGGATAGAAGGATGCTTTATTTTAGATGCATTGATTGATGGAGGCTCATCAGTAAACATAATGACAGATGTGACAATGAAGGATTTAGGAATGCAAGGAATTCAATCTACACATTGGCTTATCAGATTGGCAGACCAAAGCAGAGTCGGGCATCCTCCCATACGTAAAAACAAACCTTGCAGGAAGAGATTATTGGCTGATATATCTGATGGTCAAACCAAATACTTATGGAACTTCATACCCTTTGATGTTGGAAAAACCTTGGCTTTTTGAAGCAAGAGCCAGGACGGACTGGTTCAAAGGAACCCTAACCCTAGGCAGAGGACCCAACAAAGCGATGTTAAAGCTGTATGGATCACAAAAAGGCAATGGATCCACATCCATTGAAGTCATAACTGACTCCTCTAACGAGGTAACAGATGGTACATGTACACCAAGAGATGAAGAGGCTGTTAAGCAGATCTTTCCTAAGAAAACAGAGGCACAGTCCCTAACAAGGGAAGCAAAATCCTTGTCCATGGGAGAATATCTCCTGCCTCAACTAGAATTAACTTTGAAAATCACCTCAGACAGTGAAATAGAAGCATGGATGTACTGTTCTCCCTGTTACATGACAGTCGCAGAGACAGAGCAAAGGCAGTACAGAGAGAGTACAGTTACAGAGCAGAGACAGTACAGAGGCAGAGCAGATACAGAGTGGCTACAGAGCAGAGACAGAGCGGATACAAAGACAGTTATAGAGACAGTAACAGATACAGAGCCAGAGCCAGAAGCAGAGTCAAAAGCTCTAACAAGAGCAGAAGTAGATGCAGAGGCAGAAGATCTATTCTTCTCCTACAGAGCCTCTACAGAAATAGAGATAGAGCCTCCAGAGGAAGAGGATGAAAATGATGAGGAAGAAAATGAAGTAGGTTATGAAAGTGCAGATGAAGAATTCCTCTGATAGAGGATGATCTGGTTGATGTCCCTACAGAGACCTCAAAGATCAAATATCTCAAGGTACTAGATGGAATGACCATGGTGCCATTCGAGTTGATCAATGAACCAGAAAGTATGCAGAATTTGTATAAGCAATGGATTAAAAGTATAAAAATTAAGTTCACTAGTGGCTCCTATCACCCTAACTATTCAGTCTAGAGAAAAGATGATGATGATGCCCCTTGCCAACAGAAGCCAAAGCCCTCAGATCCACGGCCTCTAGAAGGTTCGTGCTATGTGACCTTCCTGGACGCATCCTCGGAAGATGAATCCCTAAGTCCAGAAGAAATCACTACCAAGACAGAAGCAAACAAAGCTCTGATACCCTTCCAGCAACCTAAATAGACAAAGGAGTCATCTGTTCAGAAGAAGGACACTCGTTCTAGTGGAACATCAGATGAGGATACTACTCTCTTGAAAGAGTCAGACCTCTATCCAGAAGTAATCCGTGGGACATTTATCCGTGAAATGGAAGGTGAAAGACAAGTAACGTTCCTGGATACTGACAGTACTAAACGTCACCTCAAAGTGGGTCTCCATCTTCCAGAAGAAGAATTAGTGGTCCTACGAGACCTACTCAAAGAGAACTTAGATGTGTTTTCTTGGTCATATAAAGCTAAAGGGGATTGATCCCACAGTATGTCAACATCACATTGACCTAGAGCCTGATGCCAAACCAATAAGGCAAAGACAAAGGCGCATAAATCCTAATTACTCTACTCTGGTGAAGGCTGAATTATTGAAACTTCTTGAAGCAGAGTTCATTTATCATGTGGCTAACAGTGAATGTATTTTGCCCATTGTGATAGTACCCAAGAAGAACGGGAAACTTCGAATATGTGTCAACTTTCAAAAGCTCAATTCGAAGACGAAGAAGGATCATTTCCCTATTCCTTTTATAGACCAACTGTTGGATATAGTGGCAGGCCATGAGCTGTATTTCCTCTTGGATGGATTCAGCGGATATAACCAAGTCCAAATTGCAGAAGACGACCAATCCAAAACAACCTTCACCACAGAATGGGGGACCTATGCCTATAGAGTGATGCCTACCGTTTGATCCGTGAGTACTGGGGGACACCTAGACCAATGTTTTGATAGATGCCCCGATCGGGGTATGGGATTTCTCTCAACCCTGACAGATGTGTCTTTGGCATCTCATCAGGAGTTCTTATGGGCCATATTGTCTTTGCACAAGGGATACCAACAAACGCGACAAAGATTGAAAATATTTCCGCCTTAACATCATCGATAAACCTCAAGCAATTAAGAGGATTTCTTGGCCATGTGGGCTACTACAGGAGATTTATTGCACATTTTGCAACCAAGGCAGCCCCTTTGCACAAGCTCCTAAGGAAAGAAGCTGATTTCCTTTGGACTGATGACTATGAAGAAGCCTTTAATACCCTAAAACAGTGCCTTATCCAAGCACCTATTTTACAACCTCCTGATTGAACAAAGGAGTTTCATGTGCATGCATTAGTTGAAGGGCTAGGTGCTGTCCTATATCAAAAGGGCCCCTCTAAATTAGATCAACCGATATATTATGCAAGCTGAAAGGTCACTAATAGGGAACGAAACTATACATGACAGAGCTTGAGTGCTTGGCAATGGTGTTTGCACTAGAGAAGTTTCGACACTATCTACTGTCAACGCATTTCAAGTTCTACGTGGATCATGAAGCCCTGTCATTCCTGATGAACAAAGCAGATGTTAAAGGACGACTGATGAGATGGTTGCTCTTATTCTAGGAGTTCGATTTTGAAGTGGTAACTAAGCCTAGCTGTTCCCATGTCCTAGCCGATCATTTATCATGAATTCCTCAAACAAAAGAGGAGGAACAAGATGATCTAGACCTTCCTGATACTTCTTTGTTTCTAGTTGAAACAGTTACTCCCTGGTATGCAGACATAGCCAATCTCCTGGCAACTCAACAGTATCCTCCTGGGATCTCAAGCCGTGAGAAGAAGAAGTTTCTGTTAGAATCAGCCCCCTACACCTTGCTAGGTGAAGCCTTGTACAAGAAAAGCAAAGATGAAGTGCTATGAGGATGTGTTGCAGGAGATGAAATCGGCATAGTATTGAAAACATACCATGATGAACCCTATGGTGGACACTTTGCCAGGAAGGCTCTGTTGGCGGGATACTGGTGGTCGACCCTCCACAAGGATACATATGATTACTGCAAGAGATGTGATGCTTGTTAGTGAATGGGGAAACCCACGAAAACAAGTGCCATGCCACTGCAACCTATTCTTCCCCTAAAGCCATTCGAGAAGTGGGGGATTGATTTTGTGGGTCCCATTGATCCACCTACCAGATGGAAGCAGAACAGATACATCTTAGTATGTACGGATTATGTCACAAAGTGGTGTGAAGCTAAAGCCCTGAAGTGGGACGATGGTAATAGTGTAGCCCTGTTCATGTACGAGAATATTATCACCCGTTTTGGCAATCCCCTCGAGCTTTAGAGACCCAGTCTGGGAATCGTAGTCCGGGTTTCGATAAAGCACCGTTTCACCATAATAATTTGTAATTAAAATTTTAAGAAGGAACCGCTGTTTTCTTATTAAGGTTTATAACCTAATAAAATGTCACCCATTGTTAATAATTTCTTAAAATGAACCCTTTATTAAAATAATTCCCCCTCACTACAATTTTTTCCCCTTTTTAATAAACACGCTTCGTGGGATGGACACGTAAAAGTCTTTTAGTTGACACTGATAGTCAAGGTTATGGTCCGGTCTTGAGGTACATTTTTATGGTACTATGGTTTGTCTATGTGGTACGATTACGGGAACGGTGTGTAGTTCTTTCTTTCTTGCCTAACATGACAGTTTCATCAAGCACAAGGAGTTCAAAGAAGGTGATCTTGTCCTAGCCTATGATTCAAGATTTGGCAAGTTTCCTGGCAAGCTTCAACAACGGTGGATGGGCCCGTACAAGGTACTTGTTGTCAATCCTAACGGCTTTGTTTAGATGTAGATCGTTGATGCCTCTGATGATCCTTTCCTCATCAATGGCCATCGCCTGAAGATGTACTTCCCTCCCTAGGGATCTTGGCAATCACAGTCGACCTACCCTTTCCCTTTTGGGCGTCACACTGTCCTTCTCATCGTGCTTTTGATAGCCCTTATGATTCTCCTCATGAGGCGGTCTCGTTCTGCTACCTCCTCGTAGAAGCATTTCAACCCGACCTTGTTCTCTTCTCGTATGATCCAACAACGGTGGTGAGGTTGGTCCTAACATATGGTATTTCTACCATTCTCTTTCTTAATGAGAAAGAACAAAAGAAAAAAAAAGAAAAAAAAGAGAAAAAGAAAAAGAAAAGAAGAGAGAAAAAAATTAAAAAAACAAACAAAACTCTTATGGGAGAAAAGGAAGAAATTCCTTGTCATAACAGGCCTCGTTCCAAGAAAAGGTGGAAACACCCTTGGGCGAGAAGATGACTGTGGAAAAGGTGGCAATACCCCGCAGTTCAGGATAATTGACTCACTAGCAGAACCTCTTCAGCGAGTAATTTGCAGCCACCTCCTTGGTGCATTGTCTCTGTAATATCAGTCCGTCTGCCTTTCTTAACAGACGACTCTTCTTACAAGTCATTGAAGTATGAGATTTGTAGGCTGCCTCCTTGGGTATGCCTCCTCCTCAAGATCCTCATGACAACAGTAGTCGACATGATCTTCATCACCAACCCCTTGAGTGATGTGAGCTTTCATCCTAAACGAGATGGGGACGTGAGTTTGGGTTGCCCTCTCTATCTATCAAAGAGTGAGACAAAGGGTGGGGGGAGTGTCCAGTTTTTTCCCTTCCAATCAAATGAGAGGTGAGATGTGTGAACGGAGTGTTGCACGCACGGGATGGGCCTCTCAATGCACAATGCACGATCTATTCCTGTGCACTGCACTATAAGGCTCCCTGGCCTTCCTTCTTGCACTATATGTCAGCACAGGGCGAGATGCACAGTTGCACCATCAAATGTGCACCAGGCATACAACCTATCCAAGGTTGAGATTGATGTTGAAGTTTTAATTGAAATTCTTGAAGGGATAAGAGAAGAAGGAAATAAGAAGATAGAGGGAAGAGGGAAGAAGAGGAAGAGGATTAGGGGAAGAGAAGGGAAAAAGAGAAGGAGAAAAGGGAAAAAAGAGAAGGAGGAGAACAGGGGAAAAAGAGGAGGAGGAGAAGAGAAGTAGTTGGGAGAATAAAAGATTGGGGAGGAGAAGAAAAGAAGGAGATAGGAGGAGAAGAAAGAGAGAAAGGGACACAAAGAGGGATAGAAAAGAAGGGAGAGAAGAATAGAGATAGAAGGGAGAAAGAGGAAAGATTGAGAGAGAGAAAAAGAAAGATTGAGAGAAGAGAGAGGGAAGAGAGAGAGAGCCCTCTACAACTTCTAGAGAACCATAAGGTCCTATCCCTCATAGTTTTACTCAAGCCTGTGGAGTAAGCTGCAACATGACAAAGTACTGGAGTAAGCAGGAACACGACAAAGAAGACTCAAAGGAGGAACTCCTTCATCCACAATTAATATCCAAGTGCCACCATATTAAGTAAAGGAGATGAGCATGCGAGTAATTAATGTTTATGTCATTAACTAGATTAAAATACTCAAGAAGAAGTGGGTACTTCTTATTAGAATTATTACTTGTAGATGTGCTCTCAAAGAAAAAAGTTTAAAGGCTCTAAGTGTTAAGCCTTGTAGAAAAATGTCATGCTCTTGTGAAGAAAATTATGATACCCAATAACTCTTGAAAAATGATAGTTGGGTTACTTAGCAAGGGTTATTAAATTGTATCTTCCAAATGGATGAAAAAAACTAAGTTAAAGCATAGTTTTTGAAGTCATTGAACTACATCATGGGTAGGATTACAAGAAGGAACTTGGAAATCCTAGGAGGAAATAAGGAAAGAGGATAATCATTGGATAATTATGCACTAGACATTCAAGATATATGACTAGGTTCTTTTATTATCTTAGTTTTCCCAAATAGAGAAATATTGGAAAGGACTTGTTTGAGTTGTATGAGTTACGTTAATTGGCTTTTGTAAAAAAAGGGATTGCCTTCCAAACTAAGATAAGCTGGTCAATTCATATGGATATTCAAGACGGTTTTTCAGATTTTATTATTTAAAAAACAATGTTTTCCTATCTAATGAATGATAGAATGATTTTTGGTTGTATATTTGCATCAAAGTCCTTGTGCCCTCATGGCTAGCTTTTTGGTTACGCAGTGAACCTCCCCCAAGGTTAGTAATGGGAGCCCTTCACCAAGGGGTTATTTGACCACACTAGAGGCTAGGATCAACCCTAGATGCAAGAGGTGTCTCCATAGTGAGGACATTAGGCTAGGAGGTGACAAGGGTGCAAAGAGGGCATTGGTTATAAATCCCTTGGGTTTGTTGAGGACCGCCCAACTCCTACAAGCCCAAGATGGACTTCTTAGAAGGCCATGTTGTTGAGATATCGAGCTCCACTCGTGATACGCCAGGGTGACCGTTGTGTATTTATGTCACCGACTTGTCAGTTGCAGACGCGGTTGGTACACCGCCCATGAATAATAGCTACATGATAGCTATCCTTATCTACTCTAGTTCGTGGCTCAGTTAGTATGCCACCTTAGTTAGTTGAGTTTGGTTTGAGACCCATATAGAGGGTTCTTATATTTCTTTGTACTTGAGTTCTTTTGGCTTACACAACTAAGAAGAGGAAAACTGTTTTCAGCCTCCACCGTTGTGTGTCTTCCCCCATTGTGCAAGCAAGAAAGCTTCAAGCGAGACTCCTTTCTTCTCTCCCACAATCTTGACATGGTATCAGAGCCTTGTTCGTGGTAAGGAGCTCAAGAAAGCAAGCCAAGCTCGCGGTGTTCTGGTAAGAGGAGCAGTGTTGCTTTCATCTTCTGTTTTGGGAGCAGATCTCTGCAGGTAGCACAGCCGGAAAGTGCAGGAGTGCATTGTCTCAGGTTGAGACGCCCTTCGCGATAAAGCAAGAGGGTAGTATATGCTGCTGGTGAGGGCTTTAGCCCACGGCGACCTTGTTTTTTTGATTTGAGGCCATTTCGGGGCCTGTTTTGGAGGCAGAAGTTTTCTGCACGCACTCAGGAAAAGGCTCAGTTTTATGCTGTGCAGCCACTGTTCTACAGGTCGGTGAATAGTTACTGTAAAAATTGCATTGTATGCTTGTGCGCAGAGACATTGGGAGTTACAGAATCATCCCTGTTGCCTGTTGATGCAAAATCGTCACTAGGAAGTGACTGGCTGAAATATGATGGATTTACAGCCATTCACTATGCATATATGGTTAAAGTGATACAGGAACCAGAACCCACTTCTTTTGAGGAAGCCATGGGAAAAGAAAAATGGGAGAAAGCCATGGATGAAGAAATGGATGCCTTGGAAGCAAATGCTACATGGGAATTACTACCTTTGCCTAAAGGTAAAAATGCAATTGGCTGTAAGTGGGTTTATAAGGTGAAGCACAATGCAGATGGTTCTGTGAATAGATACAAGGCAAGATTAGTAGTCAAGGGGTATGCACAAACATATGGCATTGACTATGAAGAAACATTCAGTCCGGTTGCAAGGATGGCAACCGTAAGAGCAGTCATTGCTATGGCTGCATCAAAGGGATGGTCTTTACATCAGATGGATGTAAAGAATGCCTTCTTGCATGGTGATTTGCAAGAAGAGGTCTATATGGAGCAGCCACCAGGTTATGTGCATGCTGTTCATCCTGAGTTTGTTTGCAGGTTGAAGAAATCCTTGTATGGCTTGAAGCAAGCACCTAGAGCATGGTCTGACAAGATAGGACAGTATCTTGTCACTATTGGCTTTCAGATTTCCAAGGCAGATTTCTCACTTTATGTGAAAAAAACAGAGAAAGGTATTATGCTACTTGTCATTTATGTTGATGATTTGATTATGACAGGTGACAGTGATGAAGATATCCTTCATGTGAAAATGCTATTGAAGCAGAAGTTTGAGATGAAGGATTTGGGAGAGCTGCGTTATTTCTTGGGCATTGAGGTGATTAGATCACCAAGTGGGATTCAGCTCTTGCAGAGGCAGTATGGATTGGACATGCTGTCCAAATATGGGATGACAGGCTGTAAGCCTATTTCAGTTCCTTTGGAGCAGAATGTGAAGCTGAGCACAGATGCAGGTGAGCTTCTAGAAGACCCTACTATGTACAGACGCATAGTAGGAAGTTTGATTTATATGACTATTACCAGGCCAGATTTGAGCTATGCTGTTGGATTGGTAAGTCAGTTTATGCAGGCTCCAAGGAAACCACATTTGGATGCGGCTAGACGCATACTCAGGTATGTGAAGTCCACATTGCAGTATGGACTATTTTATGAGACTGGGGTTCAGATACAGTTGCATGGATACACTGATGCTGATTGGGCTGGTAGTATTTCTGATAGACGATCTACCAGTGGATATGTGTTCTCTTTTGGGAGTGCTGCAGTCACTTGGAGCAGCAAGAAACAACCTACAGTTGCCTTGTCGAGCACAGAGGCTGAGTACAGGGGTGCAGCAATGGCTGCATGTGAGGTATCTTGGTTGCATAAGCTACTTTATGATATGCATCAGTCTACAGATGGACTAGTTGTCATTTATTGTGACAACATGAGTAGTATACACTTGGCAAATAACCCAGTCTATCATGCTAGAACAAAGCACATTGAGGTGCACTATCACTATGTGCGAGAGAGGGTTTTACTAGGTCTTAGTGATCTAGTTTATGTCAGCACAGAGGATCAGGTAGCTGACATATTCACGAAGGCATTGGGCGCAGAGAAGCTGCGCAAGTTCAGAGACCTGCTTGGTGTGCAGGAATTGGGATTGAGCTCGAGGGGGAGTGTTGAGATATCGAGCTCCACTCGTGATACGCCAGGGTGACCGTTGTGTATTTATGTCACCGACTTGTCAGTTGCAGACGCGGTTGGTACACCGCCCATGAATAATAGCTACATGATAGCTATCCTTATCTACTCTAGTTCGTGGCTCAGTTAGTATGCCACCTTAGTTAGTTGAGTTTGGTTTGAGACCCATATAGAGGGTTCTTCTATTTCTTTGTACTTGAGTTCTTTTGGCTTACACAACTAAGAAGAGGAAAACTGTTTTCAGCCTCCACCCTTGTGTGTCTTCCCCCATTGTGCAAGCAAGAAAGCTTCAAGCGAGACTCCTTCCTTCTCTCCCACAATCTTGACACATGTTAGATGATCTTAGTGCTAAATTAGAAACCCATATTCTGATCAATCCTTATGAGTTATGGCTAAAACCTTCCATTACAAAAGTGGACTTGAGAGAGCCTAGGCAACAAACCCTATGTTATTGTAAGGAGTACCATGCGATATTGCTTAGAAAAAGTCTCTCGACGACTGACCACCAAATCAAGTTGTTGAGGGCTCCTTGATCACACACATTACATGTGGTACCAAAGCAAAGCAAATAGGTTAGTAATAAGCTATGCATGTATTGCCTTAACATTTTGACTTATAAGTTCAAGAACAAAAGAGTTGAAATTATCATAAATTATTAGGCACACTCTGTTGACATGGATGCTAAGCTCTAAGAGAGGAATTTTCTCTTGAAGTAAGTCAAGCCACTTGAGTTGAGGGAAAAAGAATCCAAAGTTGAGACTGATGCTAAAATTTGGATCAAAACACTTGAAGATTATTTTGATGCAACAAGAATAAGCATAACTAGCAAGGTTATGATTGCAAAGCAGAAGCTAGTATGTGAGGCACGCATTGGGAAAAATCATGCAAAGTCAATGCTTCTATGGCAAAAACCTTTGTAAGCTTGGAAGGTATCAAGGCCATCAGAGAGAGATACTTGCTACCTTCCTATCATGCCATCAAGATAAATACGTGTTTTTCTTTACATTAGCTAGGATTGAGCCTAGAGGTTTATTATTCTCAATTCATGACAATGCAAAAATGTGTACCACCTATGGATATTACTCAATAGTTGGCCCAATTTAGCCATGCATTGAATCGGCTACGACTAGACACTCATCTAGAATTCTTAAGTCCAACAACAGACTTGAAAAAATGCTCTTGTACGAGCCAAAGCTTTGATCGAGCCTAATGGAGTTAAACTTCTTGAAGATAACTACTTCCTAGTAAACACCAAAGATGACTATGATAACTCAAAAGACCAAGGAAAAAAGTACCATGAATACGATGAGATAAAGCACATTCAAAAGAGATACCCTAATCCACAATGCTTCCTTTGCAATGAGCTAAGACATATTCAAGTTGGTTGCCCTAGGTTAGATCACAAATATGAGAAACTAATAACAAAGAAAACTCACATAAGTTTTGCATTTAGTTTTCCTAAAAAGATAGGTAGTGATGAAGACCACAAGGACATTGAAATCTTTGAGGATGATTAGAAATCCTAGAAAGATAATCATGAGATATAATATACCCTACATTTATAATGAACCCTACTATTGCAATAACAATTGAGTTATAATATATTGCAATGATTTTGTCCTTGATTTTCATTAAGTTATCCTAGAGTTTGGATACTCATGTATAATTAGAGTAGCGTAGCTGAAGTATGGTAGATCCTAAACCACAAATCCTATAGTCTAACTTAGTCCTTAGCTTTGAGATGAGGATATACAAATCCTATAGTCTAACTTAGTCCTTAGCTTTGAGATGAGGATATAGTCTAACTTAGTCCTTAGCTTTGAGATGAGGATATATAAATTCCTCTAAGGGGGAGAGAATGTAATGTCTCAGCCCCTCCCCACACTTGAAGATAACTTAAGAAAGTGGCAAGGAGGGGGAGGGGTGTGATGTGCTCACTCTTGAGATAATATCAATGGCATGATTTAGTGGTCCGTCAAGATGATTTTTTAGGCAAAGCCATTCGGTACTCTTCTGAATAACCCAAGGTTTGTGTTCTATACTCTCTGAAGTCCACTTCATAATGGAAAGTCTTGGCCATTCCCACAAGAATCGATTTGAATTTTGGGTTTTAAATAAACTAAGGTCTCCTATTCAGATTAACTAGCATTGGTTTTGAGGCACTATGCTCGCAACTCAACTCAAACTGAAGTAGATCAATGTTGTACTTGGTTCATAGTGAGTGAGAAACAAGGGCGAGCAATACGTGTTGACCCCTATACCCATAGGATATAGTCTCAAATCCGTTCCCCTGAAATTGGCATTGATAAGAATCTATGTTATCTACACTATACGATCATGTATTCAGTCACTTCCTAAATTTTCCACCTTAAGGAAAACTCTCAGCTCACCAATACCATCCATTTGTAGGACGGATCCATCAAGGATCTCACCCTTCCACTTTCCTCAAGGTTTGTTTTAATGATCTTCTATACATAAAATCAGCTTTCTTATTTAGTCCCTTTAATCACAGTGTACATTTACCTAATTTGAATCACATATCAATCCTTTGAAAAAATAAATTTTAATTTAATAAGGAATATTATACACTTTTTCACATTCTACCCTTACTGAATACTAGTAAAAGGCCTTTATTCTTCCAAGTGTTTCACCCCTAACAAGTACCGGGGCCCTCAAGAAGTCCATCTTGAGTCACATAGGGCCTGGACAAATCTTAGGAGTCTAAGAGTTTACTGGCTAGAGTCCCCCTGGCACCCTCAACTCCTCCTATCCAAGGATCAACTATGGAGAGTGACCGACCTTCACCCATCACAGGGTCGGTTCGAACACTCCGAGTTGGCCAAAACTAATCCCCCTTGGAAAAGGGATCCATTGCTAGCCCAGGGTGATTGTTTTCTCTGGAAGCTATGTAAGTCACAATAGAATATTTTCCCCCAGGAATGTTTAGGCTTATATTTTTTCAAAGGAAGATTACATTGCTTCTTTGGTTGCCTCTGATATCCTAGAGTTTGTGATTTTACTTTGTC
The DNA here is from genome assembly GCF_053477565.2 of Lygodium microphyllum. Classification (NCBI taxonomy): domain Eukaryota; kingdom Viridiplantae; phylum Streptophyta; class Polypodiopsida; order Schizaeales; family Lygodiaceae; genus Lygodium; species Lygodium microphyllum. The sequence continues at coordinate 38,322,604 of NC_141140.1, read as the reverse complement.
ATGTTAGCAAAGTGAATTGACTCGAATATCCTAGGTTCTAATAACTACTTACCCCATTCCATAAATTTCTAATAGCTATGTTTGCGATTTTAATAATTTTTACTTAATTAACAATAGAGGAATGTTTGCTATTAAAGAAGGTATACAATTTGATGAACTTAATATCCTACATTATTATTTTTTTCACTTTTCATTATTTATAAATATCTAGAAAAATATTCATCTATATTTGCATTATCTATAAATGCCTAGAAAATATTTCACTATGTTTACATGATCTATGAATGCCAAGAAAATATTTTTCATTATTTACATGACCTATAAAAGTATTTCTCTAGCTTTACATGATTTATAATTGTCAAAAAATATTTCTCTATGCTATTACTTGATTTTTGAATCGTTTGGACTTTTGTAATGGTCCTTCTTGAATCATCTTGAATCAAAATTGATCTATTTATTTATATGCAATTTTCAATGCATTATGATTTCGTGCAATCTATTCTAACTTTCAAAAAAATCTAAATAGATAATTTTTACTTAGTGAATTATTTTTAAAAATCACTAGTTGTTAAACGATAAATTCTTCACCAATTATTGAAAAATCATTTACTTACATTCCTAAATTTTATACTGAATGAATTTAATTTTCGAAAGAACCAAGGATGGAATTGTGTGCAATGGTATATTATCCACATTTGCGACCCCATTTGTAGCTCCCACACTCCCCGCTCCAAAATATTGTCTCTTTGAGACCATCATGAGTAGGGAATCCGCATATGCTAGCTTCGATTAGAAGTCTTGAGCGACTAGGGAAATTCCTTACGAAATGGAAATCTTGCTCAGAGAAGAAGGATTGTTCCATAAATGTTAGAGGTAATAGGGTAAAGTTTTCGTAAGCCAAAATAGTATGTCCTTGCGAGTTATTGTTGATGACCTCTCTCGCTCTTCTTCTTCTCTCTCTCTTTGTCTTCTTCTTTCACCCTCTCTTCTTTCCTTCTCCTTCTATCTTTCTCTCTTCTTCTCTTCTTCTACTCCCCCATCTTCTTCTTGCACTCTCTTCCTCTCTATTCTTCTCGTCTCCTCACCTATCTCTTTCTCCCTTCTTCTCTTTTCCTCTTCTATCCTCTTTGTTCTTCCTCTTCTCCTTCTCTTCCCTTCTTCTCCTCTTGTTTCTTCTCTCTCTCTCACACACACATGAAGCAACAATGGGACACCAAATTAAAAATGAATCGGCTTTCTTTGTTAATGCTCAAGGTTTTATAGCCTAAATCTAAGGCTTAGTTATCTCTCATTTTTTGGACTTCGGCATATTTGGAGGTGTCAAAGCACGTGTGAGGTTACTAAGGATTATTTGTGAGGTGCATAATTTTGTAGTACTAATCGTTTAGGACAAGGAGACATCGTATTTGATGACGAAGTGGTGGTGGCGATCGATCTATTGATGTTGACAGTGCAGTTTGTTGCTTTTTTCTTAAAAGAATTTTCTTAAGGTTATAAAACCTTATGGTATACCTCCCCTTCACATGTGATAATTTTCAAGGGCCAAGACACACTCAGGATATTACATCCTCTTCCCCTTAGAGTAATCGAGATGTTCTCATCTCATAGTTAGGGGATAAGTTGGGTTGCAAGACTTGTTAGTTAGGGCCCATTACACTTTTGTTGTGCTACTCAGACTACATTGAAGTTCAAGACACTATAATAATTCCAAGTACAATGTAAAATAGCAATTGCAAGGTAGTTTCTATTACAAGTGTAGGCCTTAATTACATCTCATGAAGATCCTTCTAAGATTTTAATCACCTTCAAGATTTCAGTGGACTCTATTCCTTCATTATGAAAGAAATTGAGGGTGTTGTTTACATAGAGTAACTTCATCCATCCAAGTGGCATCCTCCTCAGGATAGTCTTTTCACGGGATGAGATATTCCTTAATAGTTTTACTTCTAAGGATGTGTTCCCTTACATCAATTATTCTATCAAGTTGAAGCTTAAGGACTCCTTGGCTTGGCATTACAACTTGTTGATCATCAAGAACATGATCAAGATTGGGTACATAACTTTTTAGAAGGCTAACATGATATACATTGTGAACTTTCAAGTGTTCAAGAAGTTGTAACATATAAGTATTGAATCCTAGACACTTGAGAATCTTATATGACCCACAATATCTTGGGCTTAGCTTCTTGAATTTCCCTAAGGATAAAGAACTCTTCTTAGGATAGACACAAATAAAAACCATGCCTCCTTCCTTGAAGATATGTTCTTATCTTCCTAGATCAGCATATACTTTCTATATTGATCCTTATATTGGCTTGGATATCTTGTCTAATAGCCATAACTTGTTCATTCATCTCTTCCAACATCTTCTTGGAACTTCTACTATAGGGGTAGGATAAAAAAAATTTTGGGGGTTAGGAAGTCTTGTCCATACAAAGCTTGGAATGGGAGTCATCTAGATGTTTTGATGATAGGATGCATTGTAAGAAAACTCCACCAAAGGTATGTTTTTGTATCCACCGCTTAGGTTCCCTGCAATAGTAAGCTCTAAATGACTTGGCTTACTCATTTAGTTTTCCCATCTGTTTGTGGATGATAGGGGTGCTTAGACAAAGTTGGTGGATATCAATGGCCTCAAATAAACTCTTCTAAAAGTGTGAGGTGAAAAGAGAATCATGATCGCTGATGATCCTTTTAGGCAATCCATGCACTCTAAAGATCTCTTTTACAAAGTTCCTTGCAATATTTGAAGCCTTGTAGTTGGTTTTAATTGGGATAAGGTGAGCAACCTTAGTTAGCATATCCACAATCACTAGGATTAAATTGTATCCTCCTTGGACACAGGGTAACCCAACTACAAAATCCATGTTGATAAATTTCCACTTCATTTGTGAGATGTCAAGTGGTTGAAGCTTTCATGGCATCTTAATGTGCTCAGCCATTACCCATTGGCAACTTAGACATGTTCATTTGTGTGATATCAAGTGGTTGGAGCTTTCATGCTATCTTAACATGCTCATCATTTACCCACTGGCAACTTAGACTTTAGTGACATATTGTAGCACATCTCCCTTGAGCTTTTCCCAAAGAAATCTTCTTCTTATAGTGTTGGGAGTCTTTATATAACTCAAATATCCTAAGAAAGGGGAATCATGGGCTTTCCAAATTATCTTCATCTTGAGATCTTGACTCCTTGGGATGCATAGTCTTATCTTTAAGTAGACACGTCCTCCTTCTATAGAGAAATTCAAATACTTGAACTTGAACTTAAGGTTTATCTCCTTGGATAGGAATTTTTTTATCATCTGTCAATACCTTGGATCCTTACTGCTTCTTTCTTATCCATTTCTATGATTGCATTACTAGGCATTAACAACATTATTGTTAGAGATCTTACATTGGAGGGTGTTGAGCCAAATGCACCAATATTCAAGACTTAAGATAGACTTCTATTGTTTCAAAACCTGCAACTCACTTTGGTGACAATTTCTCACCTTGTCTCTCAACACTCCACTCTAACTAACCAAGCATCCTCCTCTCCAACCTAAGAAAGAAAGAACAAAAGACTAGCTCAAGTTGTAGTGAACTCACCTAGCTTACCTTATTGTGTTTGATGACTCAAAGGCTCGAAGATGGTTCCACGACCACAACCAACACAATCCAATGTTGTCACTCCTTCGCATCCACAACCAAGCACACCAACAAATCCAAGAGCTAGAACAGAAGATGAGAAAAGCAAGATGATGGCAAAGAGCTTCACTTTCCCTCAGACCCTCACTCAACAAACCTCTCACTCTCTCCCTCTCAATCACTCTCAACATAATGGAAGCAAGATGATAGACTAGAAATATTGAATAGAAATCTTGAGTAGCCACACTAATAGAGCTTTTGCAATAGCATGGATGTGCCAAAAGGGTTAATACAATTGAGACCTTCCACCTTTGTATAGACCAAGAATTAGGATTAGGATTAGGGTTTGTGCGCCTTTTTGTTTAGAGTTTCCACAATTGTGAATTAGGGTTTACACTATCTTTTGGCTATCCTACCCATTTAGTAGGCTCCAAATCGATCAATCATGATTGCATGCTTCAACCTTAGCCTAATTAGACCAAGTCTAAGATATTCAAATTAAAAATACGTGTGTGCAACCCATGCATTAGTTGCAGATGTGACAAATACAACTACGGGTGGTGAATACAATGCACATAGAAGTGAGCTCGACTCTCACAAAGTAATACATATATGATAATGTGGGGATGTCCATGAAGTACAAATATAATCCAAAATACCAAAAATAGTGCACTGAAGCTCCACAAAAATAATACACTGAAGCACCACAAAAATAATATCCACAAAAAATAGTAGTCGATACTTGCACTTTCTGTAGCCTTCTCAAAATACCGTTAACACTCTTTCTCCCCTAGAAGAGTGCCAATTCCATGGTACTCACACCGTAGGGAGCATGTTGGAGATTGCATCAAAGATATGGAATGCTACAAACAATCCTAATAAATAAGTAGGAGTCTTGTGCTAATTTTGTAGATGATGTCCAAAAGATGTAGCTCAATTGAGGAAAATGATGGTAGCATAAACAATCAAGGGTGGCTCTATTGAAGAAAAAATCATGGAATGGTGAGTATGTAGAGGCCACCAATGTGGATGGTTCTTGAGTTCTTCAAGTAGTCCTTCACAAAAAACCTACAAGCCAACTTGTGCTCTCCCTAAGGGGTGTGTCGAACTTACATGTGTGGTGGTTTGTGCGTGTGCAAGTGCAACAAGGATATGGGTCGAGCAAGCCGGAGAACTATTGTCCCACACTTGAGAATTGTTATGGTGCAATGCAAAACTCAAGGTGACAAGTAATCTGAGGAAGCCTAGGATATCTTGCCCTTGAGGTGCCCTAAGATTGTGTAGTGAGGGAAGGGCTAGGGGGTTAGAGATGGAGCTAGCCAACCAAAGTCACTGGACACATTGAACTTGAGGACCCCCAGGTGCAGTGAAAGGTGGGTGCACTTGACTAATCATAGAGCTTTCATTCTCTTTTCTTTTCTTTCTCTTTTTTTTGTGTTTTTTAAAAACTTAAAAATCTATTCTTCATGTGAATGTACAAGTGATTGAACTTCACAAGGACTGGCAACAAGGTAAGTGAGAGACACCCTTTGCTCAAAAGATATGGCTTAAGAAAGGTGTAGAGATCAAGGGGTGATTCTAGGTAGAAAGGGTGTGTACACTAGTGAAATCTATTGTCCACCATATCCTCCTCGAGTAAGGCTATATAGTAAGATGGGAAGACTACAACTCGAAGAAGAAGTCTTGCCATAGCAATGCGGTCAAATCCCTATGTTGATGTCAAAGAATAATGGTGGAAGGTCATCCTCATATGGATATAATTGCAAGTAGCTATGAATGCTAGATTTGGGCAATTTGAGTACAAATTAAGGAAACTGTTGAAAGAGGGTAGCATATCACACAACTGGAAGTGATAGATTTTACTCCCATGTGGAGCACTAATATTGGGGATTTTGGGAAATTTATGCTTGCTATGCTTCTCAGCATCATAATCTCTTCTATACTACTTGGGTAATGGTAATGGAGTACATCTGTCTTTCAATTTGAGTTGCAAAAAGGAAAATGGGTCATTTTATCTACTTCAAGGATAGGATATCTCCATTCTGTTTGAAGCTTCCACAGCTCTTGTGGCTTCTTTGAGAGATATTCCCTTTTGTTCTTCTCCTTGGGAATCTTACAAGCTACTTTCAAAGTTGATCTATCCTGGTTCTTCAACCACTTTTTGGAAATTTTCTCTCCCACTTGGATGCCAAGCCTTTGCACTGTACTAATTGGCAATGTGTTAACCCCAAGCCAAGAAGGTGGAATGATGAATGAAAAAGCGGAAAGAAGTTGGAAAAGGAGCAAAGACACGCATGCAGCCTCTAAAGCTAAGCCGGGGCCAAAAGCGTAGTTTTAAATAAAAGATGCCTCAAAAACTCCAAAAACTCTTGTAAAAGAGCATCAGGCTCCCTCCTGTGCCACTTGTAAAAGAATAGTCGAATATAGGCCTAGAACATGAAGCAAAAAGAGGGAATTAGAAAAAGGGACCTTGCCACAATGGACGGTCATGTAAAAAGGGATGGGTGCCCATGGGGTTTTAGGGTTTATATATATAAAGTTCAAAAAGTGAATGGAAGCTCATTCTTTGGTGTCTGCCCAATAAGAGCTCTTCTCTTCTTCTCTTTTTCTCCTCTTCTTGCTTGTGTGTGCTCTTGAGAGAGGGAGTGTGAGAGTGTGAGGGAGTGAGTGAGTAGGAGTGAGGGATCAAGAGGGTGAAGCTCTCAACCATCTCCTCTTCTCTTCTCTCCTCTTCTTTTTTCTTCTCTTGCACGCGCGGCTATGGTGGATGGAGCTTGGAGATGGAGGAGGCTTGAGGATGCTTGAGCTAGCATCTAGGATCGTGGTGCTACCGGAGTGCGCAAGAGAGAAGGCAACTCATATCGGCATCAAGCTAAGCTCACTACACTCGTAGGATCGATGGCGCGTCGGCCATGTGAGAGGTAGCCATTAGAGCTCACTTGGAACACTTGAAACAATAAGCGGTCCGTGGGTCTTGGTGGTTGAGCGAAAGCTCCCACATTTTGGTTCCGTTTGCTGGGACCAATGGATTCAAGCTTGAGCGCTTGGGCGCCCCATATCGAGCATCGAAGTAAGGGATTCTCCCCCGAAATGGAGCTTGAGGTAGGTAGGAAGGTTGGGTGTTTTGATCTTTGAAACAAGTAAGTATATTGGGTTAGTTAGTTTGTTTGATGACTGGAAAACAAGGAGAAATCATTTCGGTTTATTGCTTTCGATTCTTGTTGCATTTAGTATAGGATAGGATTAGGAAATCGAACCGGGAAAGGGTAGCATTTATTGTTGCAAACAGGGCATAAATCATGCAAAAAATGGAAAAAAGTTGGCTTGGGATGCTTAATGTCTGCAAGTGAGTGATTGAGAGTGTCAAAGCCCTGCCTGGGAAGGGGTTTAAGAGCTAAGAGGCCAAGGGAGAGCTCATTTGCAACCGTTGCAGTGAGAGAGAGAGAGAGAGAGAGAGAGAGAGAGAGAGAGAGAGAGAGAGAGAGAGAGAGCCCGCAAAGATTCGATTCGATCTCATCATCAGAGAGCCTACCGCCCACCCCAGGTATACCAATCACTTTCCTTGGTGCCTTAGCCAGGATCAGGAAGTTTGTGCTTGGGATGATTGCCTGACTCGGGAGATTCGATCGAAATCGTCATTGTGCGGCATTCGTCGCACTGCATTTGGCCTATCTGAACGGCCCTTGTTAGGTCGAGTCCTAGACTCGGCCCTCGGACCCGCCCATTCAGACCTCAACCTGAAAACCCTAATCGGCTCTCAGCCCAACATTCGACTTGGCCTGTCCGAGTTACGCCACTCGGCCCTTTGACCAAACCGACACTCAGCCCAAAGTCCACTCTGCCCAGGACCCGACTCGGCCCTTGGCCCAACATTTGACTCGGCCCGTCCGAGTGACTCCACTCAGACCTTGGCCTGTGAAAAACTTTTTGCACTCGGACAAGTGCGATTCGGCCCGTCCGAGTCACTCACTCGCCCCTGCAATTCGGACCAGTTGGGCCGAGTGTGTATCTAATTTAGTTTCTCAGAAATTTGACCTAACCCAACTGGAGCTCAGCAGTGCAACCTGTCCTAAGCCCTCTTGATGTTCAGAACCTGATTCTGGCACACCGAGTAGAAAAAATCGTAAGGCATAGCCGCTTAACAATTTGAGTGGGCTGTTGCGATACCTAGAAACCCAGAGACCTAGAGGCAACCCGTTGAGCCATAAAACCCTGATCGAGCCAAAAAACAGCAAGACAACATAACCGAAAGGCCCTAAATCCCGTCTAGATGACCAGAGAATTGATCTACAAAGATTATTAGGCTGGAGGGTGCATGAGATGCTTACAGGCTGTTTGTCGCACTCACCTTGAATTTCCGCACTTGAAGTGCACTTAAGAAAAACTAAAAGCTTGATTGAACACAAGTGCACCAGAAAGAACACAGGCACGGAGTGGAGATAACTTGAGGACTGTATTTAATAAGTCAAGGAACTCACTCAGATAAGCCAACCCACGAATAGGAGAGAACCCAAGACAGAGACAAACCATCAACATGCAAAGTAGGACCAAGCAAGTGGCACAAACAAAGGGGATTTGACAAACACACTCAACCTGATCGATAGCTTGGCGAAGCACAAGAACTTGACTATGGCAAAGGAAAGCTTGGACCGTAGGTCTAATGAGAAAATTGACTTGGGTGTCTTCCGAGAGGCTATTCAGCACAACTGGTCAGCAGCTACGATGCGCATGCCCAATATGAGCACAGTGGTCGGACATCAGATGCTATCACCGCAGACTTAGAAGAAGAGAGGAAGCTAGCCCATAAGGCGTTGCAAGGCATAGCCGCATACAATAGAGACCATCAGGCCAGGAGTCAAAGGCAAAGCACGGAGTTGTGTGAGGTACAGCGAGTGCTTAACTTAGCCAGTAGAAACTGAACGGATCACGAGAGAGCCCTAGAAGGAGACTTAATGCTGAGCGAACTTCTTATGAAGCGATTATTAGACAACACAGTAGTAGAGCAAAGTATTGCAGCATTAAAATCCCAATAGTCGCAAAGTAGCTTGACAAGTACCAACCCCATGATGACCTATACAACTTTGTAGAGTAGTTCAAGCAAGTCTATGAAGCCGATGGCCTTAGTGACCCGACTCAGCGTTCTCGAGCATTCGGGCTCTGCTTAGGTGACAAGGGCAGGACTTGGTATACAAGCTTAGATGCTGTAGAGTGGGAAAACTTCAATAACCACAAGAATCTCTTCATTAAGAGATTTGCCGAGCCTGGATACTTCAACAATCTATTAGTACGACTGATGAATGTCAAGCAAAAAGAGAAGGAGGACATTCGCGATTACGTAGCCCACATAAGGAGCCTCTTCAAGAGAACCCCTATAGGTGAACGATCGATTGAAATATCAGTTTCAACTGTCTTCATCAGCGGAATTCGAAACGAGAAACTGTAAAAGGCTTTGGCAGCCAACTCGAGCTTGCAGCGATACACACTACCTAGGGTTTTCAAGGAAGCTATCAAAGTTGGCGATCAGCTGAAAGAGAGGAGCTCCAGGAGCTCCAACTTAGAAGAAACCATCTCGCGAGGTTTGGAAAGGGCATCAACCTCTGGTGAGCGACTAGCCCCATCATCCCAAGATAAGGGGAAGGCCACCGAGATGAACCACAACTTGGCTGATGTCAAGATGAAGATAGTCAAGCTGCAAGACCTGTGGAGACGACCAACGCGGCTACATGTCCAATAACGTGTGTACTGTGGCAAAAATCATTTACCGACTGAGTGTCAAGACTCTCGGTCGAGACCTTGCACTAACTATGACAGGTTTGGTCATGACATTATGCACTGCAGATTGCCCAGGAGACTTTCGTACTCCCAACCATACAGTCAACCTTACCTAGCGAATAGACCACACCCACTTTTTAGAAGGGGAGTCCCATTGGCCCTTCCTATGCCTAACGACATTAAGCCGGCTGTCCCCAAGATGGACATAAACCCTACAGGTATACCTAGGCTGCCCGGTCCCTATGTGACCCATCCACCGAGTGACGCTCCAGTCCACTACGTGGAAGATCCAAATGAGGAAGAGACTTACTTATACCCTTATGTCTCTCACGACGACGAGGGCAACGCTGTCCTTATGGACTATCGACCAATACCAGTGATGGCGTTAGGGAAAGGACGAGGTAGAGACCTAGGAGGGCAGACGCAGTATCCAATCATCTATTGGACTTGTGGTCACCTAGGCCATGTCTCATCACGTTGCCCCGAGAGGGAGCAGCAGAACAGAGAAAAAGCTGACCTAAGGTGTGTTGAGTGTGGAATCACCCATCTCTTCATCGATTGCCCAAAGTAGAAACCTTTTGCAAATTCAGTTGAAGTACCATCTGTCCCATTGGGGCTGTTTGGTGTCAAGAACCTTGATGGGGAGGCCACACCCATCTCGTTGCGGGTCATGACCCGTGCCCAGACAAAGCAGGCCAGCATATCACTATCGGGACCCAGCAACCTCGATGCAGCCTTGACGAGGAAGAAGAGTTACAGGCGAAGGAAGAGGAGGCGGAAGGCCAAGATCGCACTGAAAGTTGAGAGTGCTACAACTCTGCTTGTTCAAAAGAAAGTCGAGGATGCAGAGATGGAAACTTCAGCCCCTAAGACAACCGAAAAGGGAAGTGCCAAGGTAGGGGAGTACCCGCATCCAAAGCACCAACTCGAGGCCATAGAGAAAGTGAAGGACTGGGTAAAAGAGCCCCAAGAGCACTTAAGGGACACTGAGCCCATCCTAGAGGACAAGAGTGAGGATCTCATGAGCATGAACATGGCAGTCTCACCCCCTCGACCAAAGTCAGGAGATGCAACCGCACCGCAGATAGTGCTCCTTAGGGCAAGCCTTGATGTTGCAGGCCCACAAATCAATCACGGCCATTGTTGGCCATGACAATCCGGCGTAGGAGAGGGACGAGCAGCCAACAGCCTCCTTACCATGCTAGTGACCACCCCAATGACGTTAAGCCTAGGAGACATGCTTAAGCAACATCCCACCCTATGGGCAAAACCTCAAGCAGTGGGTTGAGGAATCACGAGAATAGGTGGCGGATCTGCAGGATCAGGATGTAGAAACACAAGTACCAAGTCTAATGCTACACTCTGTGCCAAAATCCTTGCACGTTAATGCTTTCTAGGAAGGCACCGAGATGCATGCAGTGTTACCAGTCCTAGCCTTAGGAGACACAATAAGAAAGGGGATTGTAGAAATGGGAGCTGGGGTTAGTGTGCTAAGCCACATAGTACTGTAAACCTGGGGAAACCCACCTATTGAGACCTCTCGGTTTAATGTCACATTAGAAAATGGCATGAGGGTGAGGCCATTCGGGGTACTTAAAAACTGGCCAGTGAAAATCGCAGGTGTCCAGTTCTTTGTCGACTTTATAGTCATGAAGGGCTTCTTCAGCCTGCCCCATGGATTCAGCAGCATGCTAATTCTCTGTGGCACTTAACGAAGTCTCTTTCATGGTGGCGGACTACGATGTCCTGCTAGGCCGGCCCTGGATGTGCAATGCCAGAGTTATTGAGGATTGGGGTAACGGCTTGATATTCTTAGGCAACATGACAGAAGCTGTGAGGGTAGAGATGGACACTTGGAAGACCTCACCAGTCAACTTGGATGCCATCTCCTCGATGCTCAAGGGTGATAGTCAGGTCAAGAAGTCTTATGGGCCCTTGACCAAGTATATCCCATGCCCAGAGGATGAGCGGGATTGGATGCATATCCTTGCTACAGTCGACTTCCCATTCTCAGATCAAGAGGCACATGAGCAAGCCATCAAGATGATGGGCACGACCGACGGCACGCCCTCTATACCAGTTTGCATGATGGAAGGAACCCTTCTTGGGAGACTTAAGCCCGTCATCTTCCAAGTGCCAGGCAACAAGAGAGAACTCCACGAGGCCCTGGAATACTTAAGAGACAAGCTGGCTGACAATTCAGCAACAAACTTCAAACCACTCTAGGATCTCTTAGGTGAATCCAAGTGGCAATGGACCAGGGTGCATGACCTGAACCATATGTATAATTGGGCCTTAGTCTCGGATCGACGACAAGAGATGTACCAAGCCCTATGAGACGATGAGTAGTTCGATGAGTAGTTCGGTGCAGAGAGGACTCTGATGATGAGTACGAAGAAGTCTTATGGGCCCTTGACCAAGTATATTTCATGCCCAGAGGATGAGCGGGATTGGATGCATATCCTTGCTACAGTCGACCTGCCATTCTCGAATCAAGAGGTGCATGAGCAAGCCATCAAGATGATGGGCACGACCGACGGCACGCCCTCTATACCAGTTTGCATGATGGAAGGAACCCTTCTTGGGAGACCTAAGCCCGTCACCTTCCAAGTGCCAGGCAACAAGAGAGAACTCCAGGAGGCCCTGGAATACTTAAGAGACAAGCTGGCTGACAATTCAGCAGCAAACTTCAAACCACTCTAGGATCTCTTAGGTGAATCCAAGTGGCAATGGACTAGGGTGCATGACTTGAACCACGTGTACAATTGGGCCTTAGTCTCGGATCGACGACAAGAGATGTACCAAGCCCTATGAGACGATGAGTAGTTCGATGCAGAGAGGACTCTGATGGTGAGTACGAAGACTGCCAACCCTTCAGTGATGGAAGTGAGGGTGAGATGGATTTGGTAGAATACGACACAGAGGGACATCAAATAGAACAAATACGGGCTGATTCCAAGCCGCAAAAAAGAAGTGCCTACAAGACAAAGCGAGGCCTAATGCATATAAATTGTGATTATGCCTAGTTAGAACACATAGGAGCCATAGACCTTGAGCAAGCAGGCCTAGCTCAACTAGGAGTGATACTAGTGCTTAGGGCAGAATCACCATCTGAACTACGACCACCAGGGGAGACCCCCTCTTCTAGCTAAGACGGAGAGTTCGACTTTGAGTCGGTGGTGAGCTCAGATAGCGACCCAGAAATACCTAGGCCACCCAAGCCCGATGCACAACCGGGGACTTACCTATCCACCTGAGGCACAAATGACTGAAGCAAGGAAGGGCGAACCACCCAGGGACACCCGAACAGACAAACAACAAAAACCATGGGATCTTTCTAAACGATCTACGAAATTCAAAAAAGGAGATAGGGTAGTGATCTTGATGGGTGCCAAATGGCAAGGGCAAATGGGCAAACCAATCAAGGGACTAGCCAGGGTCAAAGAGGTGAACTTAGCCCGGGAAAGGGAGACACCTTGACCAGTCTTCATTGTCAATGACTTGGTTGAGGAAGAAGAAGTGCGTCTTGTCGCTCTCTTGCGAGAGTATGTAGACATATTTGCATGGTCCTTGGAAGAGCTTAAAGGGGTAGATCCGAGTGTAGTGACTCATAACATACCCATGACACTAGACGCAGCTCTAGTGAAGCGACGACCGTACCCAATGAATCCTAAGAACGCTCATGCTGTCAAGGAAGAGATTGATAAGCTAATGAAAGCAGGATTCATTTACAAAATTGAACACAGGGATTGGGTATCACCCATAGTCATTGTGATGAAGAAAAATGAAAAAATTAGAGCGTGCGTCAATTACAAGAAGGTGAACACTGCTATTAAAAGGGATAATTATCCATTGCCATACACCAAGCACATGCTTGAAAGAGTGGCATGCAAGGAGGCCTACAGTTTCATGGATGGCTTCTCAGGATACAATCAAGTGCAAGTGCATCCTACCGATAGGCATAAGACTGCCTTGGCCACCGAGTGGGGCTTTGCGTACATAGTCATGCCTTTCGGGTTGACTAATGCCCCTGCCACCTTTCAACGTCTCATGTGCACCATATTTAAAGACATGCTTTGCAAGGAGTTATAATTATTTGTCAGTGACCTCTGCGTTCACTCGACCTGGATGGAACACTTGAACAAACTCCAAGCAATCTTTGACCGGTGTCACCTATATCGTCTCTCCTTGAACCCCTTGAAATGCCAGTTTTGGGTGAAACATGGATGCATCCTCGGCCATGTGGTGTCAAACAACAGCATTGCCATTGACTTCTCAAAGCTTAGGGCTATTGTCGACCTTCCACCCCCAACCAACTACAAGGGAGTTCAATACTTCTTAGGCCATATGGGATACTATCGATGGTTTGTGTTGAACAAACCTTGTGCTATAGGATGCATAGCTCGGTGGCTTCTTCTGCTTTTGGAGTTTGACTTCTCTGTGGTTGTACGGAAGGGAAAACAACACTACATGGCTAATCATATGTCACGCATCCCCACAGGAGAATGTGATGGAGAAGGCATTACCGATGAATTGCCAAACGCCCACCTCTTTAACCTCTCCAGTGGGAGGGATTTATTCAAGGCCGATCTAATGCCATATTGGGCAAATGGCATAGTCCAAGTGCTTGAGCACGGACTGCCTGAATGACCAATAGAGAAGGCAAGATTGAGGCAACTTATTCTCAAAATCCAACCCTACCAGTTGATAGCAGGCTAGTTATATTGCTTAAGGCAAGATGGATTGCTGCACAAATGCATGTGTGAACATGAGATGCATGACGTGCTCTTGGAGGCACACAGGGGGATTGCTGGTGGACACTTTAGTGGATACACAACGGCCTGCAAGGTGTTGCAGTCTCAACTATGCTGGCCAACGCTGTTTTGGGATGCCACACGATTTGTTAAGCAATGTGACAAATGACGAAGGTCCCAATTCACTAGGATCAAATGGAGTTGACCCCAATCATTTCATGACAACCCTTCGAAAAATGGGGAATTGACTTCATGGGACCCATCAACCCTGCTGCACAGTATTCTTAGGCCAAATACATCATTGTGGCCACAGACTACCTAACGAAGTGGGCAGAGGCAAGAGCAACCCAAAAGAATGATGCTTGAATGACTACCAAGTTCTTGTGGGAGTAGGTGATCTCACGATTCGGATGCCCCATTAAACTAGTCAGTGACCAGGGGACACACTTTATCAATGGAGTGATAACTCATCTCCTATCCACCTTCCTAATTATCCATCAAAAATCCTCTCCATATTATCCTCAAGCAAACGGCTAGGCAGAATCCACAAATAAGGTTCTTATCAACGTCTTAACCAAGGTAGTCTCGGCCTCACGCAACGCGACTGGGATAACAAGCTGATGGCGGCCTTGTGGGCTTACCGCACAGCTTACAAAACGACGGTCAGATAGACCCCCTTTAGGTTGACCTACGAAATCGAAGCAATTCTCCTCGTAGAATTCTTCGTGCCTAACCTATGAATTGCACTTCAGAAGCGATGGGAAGGAAAGGAGGCATGGATGAAATGCCTAGTAGAGCTCGAATGCCTCTCAGAGACTTGCCTTCTAGCCACTCATGGACTCATATGTGAGAAGGCACGACGCAAGAGCTAGTTTGACAAGCATGTCATGTCAAGATTGTGGGAGAGAAGGAAGGAGTCTCACTTGTAGCTTTCTTGATTGTACAATGGGGGAATACACACAGAGGTGGAGGCTGAAAACAATTTTCCTCTTCTTAGTTGTGTAAGCCAAAAGAACTCACTTACAAAGAAATAGAAGAACCCTATATATGGGTCTCAAACCAAACTCAACTAACTAAGGTGGCATACTAACTGAGCCACGAACTAGAGTAGATAAGGATAGCTATCATGTAGCTATTATTCATGGGCGGTGTACCAACCGCATTTGCAACTGACACGTCGGTGACATAAATGCACAACGGTCACGCTGGCATATCACGAGTGGAGCTCGATATCTCAACATGTCAAGCAACGCGACTTCGAATAAGGCGACCTAGTGCTCCTATAATCAATTAAGGGGCACAAGCAAAAAATGAAGTTTTGGGGTCTTGGACCTTTCAGAGTTCGTGTGATCAGCCGAACGGGTAACGTCGAGCTCGAGACTCTAGCCGGCGAAGGAATAAGCTTCTTCAATGGCAGCCATGTCAAGAAATACTATCCGCCCATGCATCCTTTTCATGAACCACCAATGTTCGAACCACATGTCAATGTCTGAGTAGCCACCATCATCGAAATCGATGACAAGGATGAGGAAATCATGGAACCTATATACCTGCACATCACGGTCACTGCCAAGTGAACATGCATCTTCAATGCCTTAATTGATGAGGGAGCGGACTTCAATGTCTTGACTCACGATCATTGGACCCAACTTGGCAAACCACCACTACAACCTACTAACACCAGATTAAATCCATATGGGGGCCACTCCTATACTCTTCTCGGTAAGTGCAGGGCCGCCATTTTTGTCGAGACTGAAACTGTACCAATGATCTTCTACGTGCTGCCAAACACCAAGGACGCAAGCACGGGGACGCTGCTAGAGCAAACCTTCAAGAAGCAAACTTGTTGCCACATCGATTATGAGTTGTAGCCCATTCACCTCACCATAGGCAACATCCGCATTGATACACCTTTCAGCAAGGGTTGTGCGATGAAACAATCCACACGGCCACCAATGGAACTATTAGCATCCGAATCTAAGGAGAAGGGTAGTTCTCGGCCACCACCCACCACCTCTCAAGAACCGCTGCTCGTGGTAACAAAAGCTAAGTCTCAATAGCCTAGTTTCCAATGGAGGCCCCCTAAACAGCCGCAACCACCACCTAGAAGTCGTCGCATACGACCTCGTAAGACCCAAAGCTCTAAACCTAGGACACCAAGGCGTAGTTACAGAAATCAATGCATGACCAAGAGAAGGTGGGTCCCTAAAGCCCTCTTGCATGTGCAAGGCTACTATGAGGGGAATGCTTGGTTATGGATCCCTAAAGCCCACATGGCCAAGACCACTACTCGTATGCTACCCCCAAGCCTGATCACCCCCAGCCCCATCAAACCTCAAAACCATAAGCCATAGTGCTCCCCAGGCCCACATCCATCAAGCCCATCCACACATATGCTCGAGAGAGTCGAAAAGCCTACCAACCCAAACGACAGACATCGTTGCATGACCCATCACCCACTAGAGCCCATCCGACTACAATGATCCACTCTGAAGGCATCAGTCCATCAGAAGTAGCTGCTGCTTCCCCAGCCCTAAGCAAGGAAGTCCAACCACAACTAGCCACTGTCAAAGGCTCTAGTGCTATCAAATCCAAACCACCAGCACGTCTTAAACCCTCCTACGAGTGGAAATCATTTTTGACACTGGCCTCAGATCTAGTCGAAGATACAGGGGATGACGTGGTTGATTGCATTAGATGGCTCGATGCCACCTTTAGAGAGCTAGCTCTGAGCTATGACCACTTGGACTTAGGCTTTTTGCCCGAGCCTTTTGCAACCAAAATTCGCACAATGCCTTGTTCTTGGGAGACGTTTGAACTTGCCTTCACAAAAGTAGAAAAATCCATCGCTATATTGATCAACAGCGAGGTCTCTAAAGAGCAAGCCCTCAAACAGCACCTCGTAACATCATATGATTAGCAAACCACTTCTGCAATCACCGACTAAGAATTTGCAACTGAATCCCCATTCTTTTGGCATTGGTACACTCTTAGGTTGCAATGGGAAGTAGAGGGATGCCGAGTCATGACCAATGCGGAGCAGCGTCACGCAATCAAAACAACGGAGCATGACCCCACTTATATCGTGCCAACCTCGTATAGAGTGTTAATCACTCTTCGCGACCGCCCCATGGAAGAGCACATCAAGAGACACCCTTACCTCGATCGCCTATTGACTGAGGAGGAGCTACACATTGCTAGCCGCAGTGCCTCCGGTGACTTCCTAATAGATGTTCTCACTTACATAACACACGTTGGCACTCACCCTTTTGATCTCAATCGCGCAGCTCAATTAGAGTACAACCCAGATTTCTACACTTGGTTCCTACACTGGTGACTCCTAAGACCTATTGCCGAAGGTCCTCACCTCCAAAACCTTCAATCCTAGTAAGGATTCTTCTCAAGTTGGGAAGGGAAGGGGAATGAGGTGAATCAAGAGGTCAATTAAAACCAATGAAAGTCAAGCAAAACGCATAAGCACGTAGATAATGAGCGAGGTAGGAAAATGTCAAGAGAACTTTGAAATAAAGGGCAAAAAGTTATGTCAAGAATCACGTGGTGGAGGGGATTGCTCAAGATGCTGCGCCGAACACACATAGAATGCACAAGGAGAAGCTCACTTAAGAGACAAGAAGAGAGATGGAGGCCAAAACGTTTTCTTGCTGATTTCTTCTTCTTCTTCCACACACTTCACAATGTACACAAAGTATAGATAAGATACAAGATAAAAGGAAAGTGGCCTACTAAGTCAAACAATGCATAACCGACTACACTAGTCGACTGGCGCTATAACTATGCCAGCTGTAAATAGGTGTAACAACCTGAATATAATAAGTAGTGAGTCAGTGGACATGTGAGAGTCATAATGACCACCGACGTGCTAAGTATAGACGTGTAGACCCATCTAACCAGGCGGTCCATCATCAATGTCCACATGTGTTGAGCTTGTCATCTCAACACTCCCCCTCAAGCTCAACTGCATCTCTGCAACTCCAAGTAAGCTTCGAAACTTTTGAAGCTTCTCTGTACCCAATGCCTTCGTGAAGATGTCAGCTATCTGATCCTGTGTGCTGACATACACCAAGTCAATCTCACCTGCTAGTACCTTCTCTCTCACAAAGTGGTAGTGTACCTCAATATGTTTTGTCCTGGCATGGAACACAAGGTTCCTAGCCAACTGTATACAGCTCATGTTGTCACAATAAATGACAACTGGACCTTCCACCTGCACATCCAAATCAGCCAATAACTTTTGCAGCCATACTACCTCACATGCTGCAACAGCAGTACCTCTATACTCAGCCTCTGTACTCGACAAAGCAACTGTAGATTGCTTTTTGCTGCTCCAAGCAACTGCTGCACTACGAAGAGAGAACATGTATTCGCTGGTAGATCTTCTATCCGACATACTACCAGCCCAATCTGCATCTGTGTATCCAAACACATGTACGTCTGTACCTGCCTCATAGAAAAGTCCATAATGTAATGTGGACTTGACATATCTCAATATGCGTCTCACTGCATCCAAGTGTGGTTTTCTAGGTACTTGCATAAATTGACTCACAAGACCAACAATGTAGCTCAAGTCTGGCCTTGTAATAGTCATGTAAATCAAACTCCCCACTATCCTCCTGAACATAGTAGGGTCTTCTATCTCATCCCCAACATCAGCACTCAGCTTTACATTCTGCTCCAACGGGACTGAAAGTGGTTTGCATGCTGTCATACCATACTTGGACAACATATCCAAGCCATACTGTCTTTGGGACAGCCATATACCATCATCACATCTGACCACCTCAATTCCAAGGAAGTACCCTAGCTCACCTAGATCCTTCATCTCAAACTTCATCTTCAAACAACCCTTGACTTCAGCAATCCCACTATCACTATCACCTGTAATAATCAAGTCATCCACATAGATGACTATGATGACCAAACCTGCATCTCCTTTTCTCACATAAAGTGAGTGATCAGCATCAGAAACATAAAAACCAATATTGACAAGATACTCTCTAATCTTGTCAGACCATGCTCTAGGTGCTTGCTTGAGCCCATATAGTGCCTTCTTCAATCTGCACACATACGTGGGATGCTCTAAATCTTCATAACCTGCTGGCTGATCCATATACACTTCTTCCTGCAAATCACCATGCAAGAAGGCATTCTTTACATCCATTTGCTGCAACCTCCAACCTTTGGCTGCTGCCAAAGCAATCACACATCTGACAGTTGCCATCCTAGCAACTGGACTGAAGGTTTCATCATAATCTATGCCATATGTCTGGGCATAGCCTTTTGCAATCAGCCTAGCTTTGTACTTGCTAATAGAACCATCTGCATTGTGCTTAATCTTATAAACCCACTTACATCCAATAGCTTTCTTTCCCTTTGGCAATGATACTAGATCCCAAGTCTTATTAGCCTCTAATGCAGCCATCTCCTCATCCATTGTTGCATCCCAATGAGCATGACCAATAGCCTCCTCAAAACATGTAGGCTCAACATCCTCAACTAGTTTCACCATATAAGCATAATGGTGAGCTGCATAACCTTCAAAACCAAATCTTTTAACAGGGTATCTCACCCTGCTAGACCTGCGTACCACTGGATCACTCAATGGAGTCTTTGCATCAGCCCGTGCTCTCTGCACACCTGGAGTTCTCACTGAAGGAATGCCAAGCTTATCATCTAAGCTCTCTGAGCCACTAGAGTCTCCATCAAGAACTGCATCAATGCCTTCTGACACTTTATTCTTTCCTTTGTCTTTACCTGTAGTGCTACTAGATGCACCTGAAGATGTAGAGGTACTCCTTAGTCTCCCAGACCAAGGACTACTAGATGATGTCTCTGGTCCACTAAGAGTCCGTGATTCTTGCTTTTCAGCCTGCACATGAGTGTCATGATCATCATCAACATCCAATGCATCACCACTAGATGCATACCAGCTGCTCATTTCATCAAAGATGACATCCCTGCTCACTCTGAACTTACATGTGACAGGGTTGTAACAGCGATACCCTTTCTGCTCTAAAGAGTATCCAATAAAGACACACTTTTCAGCCTTTGGATTCAGTTTCTTCCGCAACTCATCTGGCACATGAACATACGCAATGCAGCCAAATACTTTCAAGTGTGAAACATCAGGCTTCTTACCTGTAAAACATTCTTCGGGGGTCATACCATGAACTGCAGCTGTGGGAGTTCTGTTCATAATATAAACAGCAGTATGAACAGCCTCAGACCAAAAATGCTTAGGCGTATTCTTTTCAGCCATCAAGGCGTGTGCAACTTCTGCAATATGCCTGTTTTTCCTTTCTACAACCCCATTTTGTTGTGGGGTATACCTGCATGTGAACTGTCTCTTTATCCCATGAGACTTCAGAAAATCACTGAACTCATTTGAGAGGTACTCTCCCCCTCCATCTGACCTCAGGCACTTTACTTTCAAGCCTGTTTCTCTTTCAACTGCAGCCTTGAAAGTTCTAAAGTGCTCAAACGATTCACTCTTTTCCTTCATAAAATATACCCACAGCTTTCTAGAACAATCATCAATGAATGTGACAAAGTATGAACTGCCTCCAAGAGATACATTTTGTGTAGGCCCCCAAATGTCTGTATGTACAACATCAAGAATATTTCTGCTTACATCTCTATCATGTGAAAAAGGTTGCCTTGCCTACTACCAAATTGACATGCTTCACATACCTTCTGAAATTCTGCAACTCAAAATGTAGGCAAACCTGTAACCAACCCTTTGGACTGCATTAGTTTCAGCCTTTGTACATTTGCATGTCCAATGCGTTTGTGCCAAATTTCAATGTCTGCAACAACACCTTTTCCTTTGGCATACATAGTAGCATTCATAGTAGGAATTCCGGCATCTAGAGTGAACATACGTCCAACTCTACTTCCCTTTGCTACCAACCTGCACTTGTCATTGAAGTCTTCTACAAAGCAGCCATTTGCATTAAATCTAACTTGCAGCCCTTGCTCTACCATTTGACCGACTGACACCAAATTCTTTGTAATAGATGGCACATGTAATACATCTGAAAGACTCTTTGTCTTACCATCATGCAAGGACAAGGGAACTTTTCCAATGTGTGAAATTGGGTGGCATGAGTCATCACCCGTCTGCACATAACCTGCATTCTGCAAATCCTGCATCTCTCCAAACCATTCTGCATGGCTGGTCATATGATTGGATGCACTTGAATCGACATACCAAACAACTTCATGTGTTCCCTTTCCTGTAACAGCATTCAGCATATGCTGCATAACAAACAAACGTTCATTTTTGTCTTCATTCTGTCGTGAAGACGATGCATAGTTTCCTTGCTGCAACTTACCACTCCGAATATCATCTTTCTTGGCATAACATTGGGCTGCAATATGACCTGTTTTGCCACAGTAGTGGAACACAATACCAGAGTTGTTAGAACCTCTGTTCTGCCATCCACCTCTTCCTCTAAAGCTCCCCTTGCCTCTAAAGTTACCACGACCTCCTGAAACCTGCATATCGCCAAATTGCTGATTCAATCTATTTTGCTGGTTCTCACTACCACGTCCTGTACCACGGCCTCTTGAAGAGAACCTACCACATCCCCTTCCTGAACTGGAGTAGAAAGCCTGGACCTGTTCACCACTTCTTTCAGATGTCTCACTCTGCATGTTGATTTCTTCAGTGATCATTAGAGAGACCAACTCATCAAAATCTGGAAATGGCTTTCTGACATATACGGAAGTTACAAAAGACTTCCAAGCCTTTTCATTGTTAAGTCCACCCAAGGTAGACGACACCAAATCATCATCATCGAGCATTGCATCAATCGCTGCCAATGCATCTGCAATGCTCCTTACCTTCAATGCATACTCATTGATAGACATCTTCCCTTTCTTCAATGTATTCAACTCTTGCTTGAGTTAAATCTTTCGTGCCTTTGTATTTACAGAAAACATACTTTCAAGTATGGTCCAAGCTGCATATGCATTCTCTGCATTTCTAATGTGTCCCAACATATTATTGTCAATTACTGCAGACAACCAATACATGACCTTCTTGTATTTTGCATTCCATTCCTTTCGTGCCTTTATCTCTTCTGCAGTTGGAGGATCACTCACCTCCGGCTCCTTTTCTTCACCTGAAACGAACTCGTAGAGGCCTTTTCCAATAAGAAAGTTCATGACACGAAACTTCCATGAAGGGTAGTTGTTCTTGTCAAGCTTCTCAATGATGGGGCTTCGACTGTTCTCTGCCATTATCACAAGAATAATACCAAACAGCAAGCAAATCTTCTGTAATCCTCAACCTGTAGTGCACAGCAATACACTAGACAGCCTTTTTCACTGTCTGCTCAACAATACATGCAATCTGCAACCTGTTTGCAGATACTGCAGAATATACAGTGCTCTTCGCGCACACCAAATCTCACTGCAATCTGAGATTTTTGCTCTGCCCTGCTTCCGGTGCCTCCACAGGCACTATCCAAGAGAAAGAGTGGAAGGATGGGAGAGCTTCTTACCCGTGGCTTGCTTGCTCGAACCTTGCTTCTTCCCCTTTGCTTCAATCTTTGAAATCAGCCTCTCTCAGTGGTGTGGCTCTGATACCATGCCAAGAATCGCGTGGTGGAGGGGATTGCTCAAGATGCTGCGCCGAACACACACAGAATGCACAAGGAGAAGCTCACTCAAGAGACAAGAAGAGAGATGGAGGCCAAAACGTTTTCTTGCTGATTTCTTCTTCTTCTTCCACACACTTCACAATGTACACAAAGTATAGATAAGATACAAGATAAAAGGAAAGTGGCCTACTAAGTCAAACAATGCATAACCGACTACACTAGTCGAATGGCGCTATAACTATGCCAGTTGTAAATAGGTGTAACAACCTGAATATAATAAGTAGTGAGTCAGTGGCCATGTGAGAGTCATAATGACCACCGACGTGCTAAGTGTAGACGTGTAGACCCATCTAACCACGCGGTCCATCATCAATGTCCACATGTGTTGAGCTTGTCATCTCAACAAGTTATAGCTGGAAGGGAAGACTCCACATTGGATAGGATTTTAATGCTTTCATTCAATAAACACATAGAGTCTTTCCGTTTTAGTCTATGACTTTTCTTGCGAATTGTTAATTTGAAAGCACTAACGGAAACTAGGGTTTATGATAAGAACAAAAGATGTCGCAGCATGACCATGCCCATCGACTTATGTTCACGAAAGAGGAAAGAGCGCTGTACAGCATCACTCTGGAGAGTCGCGCCTATAACTAGCTAAAGTTCTGAACCATTCACAATGTAGAAGGTTTGGTGGCCAAGGAGGAAGCGGCCAGGAGAGTTGTTGAAAAACACAACTTCACCAAGTACCTTGAAAATTTTGTGCAAGAACCTAACCACACAAAGTGTGTGGAGTTTCTCAGGGCTTACGGCCCCGACAATGAGTGCAGCACCGCCACAATAGGAAGGGGACAAAATGCCAAATAGGTGCAGGTTCGCTTAACCCCTACCTTGGTGGAGAAGGCATTGGGACTGGAGCCAAAAATAGAGAAGAAGCAGAAGAGGGATGTGTACACCATGCTGAAGATGAGAAAGGAGAACGTGCTGACAAATGATGACATCAGCATCCAGGACATCCCTGATGCAGAAACCAGATTGCAGGCAAAACTAGTACATGCGCTCTTCTCCAGCCAGCGCTACAATGCATTGATGCACCAAATCAGTGTGCCTGTGCTAGAGAACGTAGTGGCTCACACCCTGCATGAAGTTGACTAGAATGGCTATGTGCCCAAAACTATCGACCAGGAGGATAAAGCATTGGCTTTAGGAAGCTTGTAGGAGGAGAGTCTCCAGCTTCTAGGGCCATGGAAAGAAAGAAGGCCTCGTCCAAGGCCTCATTCATTGCCTATGGAAGCATCTTGACTGCGCTCATCCAGGAGGCAGTGAAAGAGACACAGGATGCAGAAGAAGGGGAAGGCAAAACGCCTGACAGGCCACCCCCTCATCAGGACCAAGAGACCAAGACTGAAAAGGAAGGGCAGGGGCAAGAAGAGCAATCAAGCAAAAACAGGTCAAGGAACCCAAGAAGAAGATATCGCATAAGAAAAAGAAGCCGGATGAAGGCTGCAGGAAGGAGAAAGAGGATTTGGAAAAGGCAAAAAGACAATCCCTCAAGGAGGCCGAGGAGAGGGAGAAGAAGAAGAAACAGGAAGAAGAAGAAACAAAAGAACAAGTCAAGAGGGCAAAAAAGGTGTCAAAACAGGAGGCTGAGAATTATTTCTCGTGGAAGAGATAAAAGGGTTAGCTACGTGCATGGAACAAGGACGAGTTGTAGGATTTTTGTTTACTCTAAGCACTCGGTTGCATGCATGAAATGGTAGAGTATGGAGTTCGCATAAGTTTATATGCATGAAATGATAGCTTGTACATACATAAAATGATAAGGTTTTCACATTATTTCACATAAAATAATAGCTTTTAAACCAGTTCAGTGCATGAATAGTCATTTAGAATTCATGCTTCGCGATCATGACTAAAAGAAACACATGAAATGATAGTTTTTGATGGATAGAAACCTAGACCTTCATGAGATCCAGTACATTAGGAATAAGTATAATTGCCTGCGAATTGTTTTATCGATTATGCTGTGGATTATTGCAAGTGGATACCCTCCTAGCTTAATTGAAGTTGGTGACCTAACCCTAAATGGATTGTTGACCCAAGTTATGCTTGCTTGTTTGAAAAGGTTGTAAATCCCTTGAGCAAGTATTTTGATACATCCAAGTTAAATTTTGATTGTGCATGCAATGGGATTGCGATGCCTTGAAGCAAGAGGTTGTGCATTCAACTGTTTATTAATGTGGTTTTGGATGTTAACCCAAGTGGGGTGTGATTGATGATTGCATGGCCGAGTCTGAGATGACTGATTGCCATGGAAACCAAAGGGATGCTTTCCCTAGTAATTGTTTTGAAGCTGGTTGCTTCAGCTGTGGTTGATTTATTAAAGGGATAATTAAGGAAGGATGGCACTAGCTACCCCCTACAAACCACTAAACCCTAACCAAGGGGGTTGTGAATCCGCACCGGGAATGTGGACCGAACCCGCCGCGAGAGGTCTCTCCATGGAAATTACTTGGCGTAGGAGGACGCTTGGGTGCTAGTGGAGGCTCTGGTCGTAAATCCCAATGCCTCCGGGTCCTACACAAGTGTTCTACGTGACTTGAGATGGGATCTCGAGGCCTTGATACTAGTTACAAGGCAGAATCTTGGGAGGATAAACCTTTGGGTTTTTATTGCCGGAAGATGGAAGGATTTTTCTGCGGAGGCAAAAAGGAATACTTAATTCTCATGTATGGGCGGGAGACAAACATTAATCTGAAGATAAGTTAAGAAAGTGTTTGACCTTTTTTTATCTTTCTTTCGTGTCGGTGCCCTAAGTTACGTAAAGGAACCTGTGATTAACAGGTTAATTAAGGAAGCTGCTTTTATATGTGAACATAATGTGGTAGGTAACTAGATAACTAAAACAACCCCCAAGGGAAGTGTGGTGGATGTAACCAATAGGTCTATCCTACGGAAGGGTGGTCTCGGTTATCCGAGAGCTTTCCTCAAAGGAAATGTTAAGGAGAAATGTTAGGAAAAAGTCAGTCTATGACCTTAGACAATGTTGGCTAGGAACCCGGACTTCAGGTCGATCCTAGTGGGAACGACAGAATAAGTTTTGTTGCGGGGCAAACTTGAGAGACCCTAGTTGGCAAACCCCGTGTCATTCCTTGAGAGTGTCGGGCAGCGTCTTCTAGATATATCTCTCGAGGGAGTGCTAAGACGTGTCCCGTGATTTGAGGAATGGGCACATTACACTAGGGGTCCTCAAGCTAGGTGTGCCTAGTGGCTTTGGTCGACCGGCTCCGCCCCTAACCCCCTAGCCCTTTTTCTCCCCCACTTCATGCTTAGGGCGCATCAAAGTCAGGACATACCTAGGGAGGTCCACTGGCCTATGGTTAGACCTGTCACCCTAAGCTACTCGCACTGCACCTCTGGCATGAATGGGGCCCCCAAGCGTGGGATATCACCTAGGCTACCCTGTGGTTAGACCCAACTCCCTGTTCCACCAACAGGGGCACAATGCACTATACAATAAGATATACACCTCCCTCCTTAGTTGGAGCATCGTACCCTATCCTTTCAAGTATCACCAAGACGACCAACTACCGACTTTGGAGGCCCTCGTCAACCACTTGCTATCCGTTTGACTTCTCCAACCAACCTTACTACCACGCTTCTAGGAGCACCCAAGTTTACACATTGCCCTGCCCTTACACGACTGCTTCGCTAACTGCCTCTTAAACACCACAGCCGACAAGAGTGCCATGGGACTGGCACCCGTCTCAGAGGGGGTTAATGTTAACCCCAAGCCTAGAAGGCAGAAGGATAAATGAAAAAGTGGAAAGAAGATGGAAAAGGAGCAAAGACACATAGGCAGCCTCTAAAGCTAAGCTGGGGCCAAAAGCGTAGTTTTCAATAAAAGGCACCTCAATAACTCCAAAAATTCTTGTAAAAGAGCGCCATGTTCCCTCCTGTACCACTTGTAAAAGAATAGTCGAATATAGGCCTAAGGCATGAAGCAAAAAGAGGGAACTAGAAAAAGGGACCTTGCTACAATAGCCGGTCATGTAAAAAGGGATGGGTGTCCATGGGGTTTTAGGGTTTGTATATATAAAGCTCAAAAAGTGAATGGAAGCTTATTCTTTGGTGTCTGCCCAACAAGAGCTCTTCTCTTCTTCTCTTCTTCTCCTCTTCTTGCTTGTGTGTGCTCTTGAGAGAGGGAGTGTGAGAGTGTGAGGGAGTGAGTGAGTGGGAGTGAGGGATTAAGAGGGTGAAGCTCTCCACCATCTCCTCTTCTCTTCTCTTCTCTCCTCTCCTCTTTTCTTCTCTTCGTGCGCAGCTATGGTGGATGGAGCTTGGAGATGGAGGAGGCTTGAGGATGCTTGAGCTAGCATCTAGGATCATGGAGCTACCAGAGTGCGCGAAAGAGAAG
This sequence comes from Lygodium microphyllum, assembly GCF_053477565.2. NCBI lineage: Eukaryota > Viridiplantae > Streptophyta > Polypodiopsida > Schizaeales > Lygodiaceae > Lygodium > Lygodium microphyllum. The sequence goes on along the minus strand of NC_141140.1, from coordinate 38,295,410 downwards.
GCAACTCATATCGGCATCAAGGTAAGCTCACTATACTCGTAGGATCGATGGCGCATCGGCTATGTGAGAGGTAGCCATTAGATCTCGCTTGGAATGCTTGAAACAACAAGTGGTCCGTGGGTCTTGGCAGTTGAGTGAAAGCTCCCACACAAGGGTGTTCTGAATTTGGTATCTTCATAGACATTGAAATAGAAAATGATGGTCTCCTCCTGCTTCTCATGATAGCTATTAATGGGTGCATCCAAATCCTCTTTGTGTGCCTCAATACCTTGTATGGCAATGGGATACTCTAGCACATCTTGAGGGGTAGGCAAAAGGACCTAAACCATCCTATCAAAGCCCTCGTGGACTTCAAATGCCATGGTAGGTACTGGTGGTGGCTCTTGAGTTTTCTTTATGACTTCCTTTTCATGTTCAACAAAATCTTAGGGATCCATGTAATCAAAATAATGAACCATGTCCTCAAGAGGCTCTTTGGCAACAATGGGGTCTTTAACAAGTGACTAGTGCTATGTGTCACATGGCTCAATGGAGGTTAGTTGCACCATTCCCACATCTCTCAACTCTTGATCATTATAGCCCATATCGTGCAGGTGATCAATCATATGGCTTCTAGTTAGGTCCAAGGTAATAATGCGAGATCCTTCACCTAGCTAGAAATGGCCAAGGCACCTGTAGCAATTCCCAACTGATCTTTGAGTTCCTCCACATCATATGTGCTGCTAGATGACATAGTGTAGATGGCATGCTGATAGAACCCTTGTTGTAATGACAGTGCATGTTTATAGGCAGTTTCATGAAGCTTAGACCGGCGTTCCTTACGAGGGGAAGTTGCCAAGTCTGTGAGAAGTTGTTGTAGCACCTCTCATAATATCTGTTAGCCCTCTCTTCAACTTGTTTGATAGTGATAGTTAGACTCATTCCAATTGTACCTTGCAGCTTTGTGAAGGTTGTCTTCATCTGTGCCTAAGTCTAACATGCTTTTGCTAACTGAACTTGCCTTTCCCTCTTCTAGCTGGACCATAAGATCTACATTCTGAGCATGGGTAAGTTCTTCCCTTTTTCTCATGATCTCACCCTCTTGCAACTATTCTCTCAGCCCCTCTATCTCCCTATTGTTCTCCACAATCCAAGTTTGTAAGTCATGTAACTATTTGGCTAAGTATCACAAAAATTCATGATGTGCCATTCTCTCTTCCTCGTACTTCTTTTGCATATCCCCACTAAGGTCCTTCTTGTGCATTATTTTGAACTAGTTGAAGTCTCTATAGTTTGTTGTTGTTTTGAACTGATCACAATATTAATGAGTTTGGGAATCTCCCAATTCCCATTTTTTGAATACTAAAAATGTGGCACTCAGATAACATGCCCATAGGTTTCTCAAAACCATATGATGTGACCTATTGTTGGAAAGCGCTTGAAAAATGGTATCTATTGAGCTATAGAGAGTTTGATTTGGAGTTATAGTGTTCAAGTCATGACAAATCCAAAGATTTGACCATGTGTCCCAAAATGATGGGAAATTCCCATATTCCCCAATATGGTGTTACTGGAAGTGATTGTCACATCCTCCATGTGTTCTCATTTCCAACTAATTGGTTTTTCTTGTATGGTCTGGGGAGTGGTTAGGAGTATCTAAAAATATCACAGAGACCAATTATTGATTGTTCTTCCAAAGCCTTCTCCACTTCTTTGTCAGAGCCTCCTGTGCACCTATCAATTTCTTCATCAATTCTTTGTGAGGTCAAGCTGTCATTTCTGTTGCTTTCATAGGTCTTGTGCATAGTTGTGATCTCAATTTTTTGGAGTGCTTCCTTACTGTGTGGCACTTCCACTGGTGACTCCTTGACGGCAAGGTGGTGCTCTTTTGGGTATCTTTCTTTCTTTCTTTTTGGCTTATCATCTTAAGGGACTGTTTAGTGTACTGGGCTCTTGTTCCTCCCTTGGTATTTTGTCCTTTAGGTGACCTACCCCTGCTACAATTGGAGCCATCTATAACAACTCTAAGAGTCTTGGAGCTATAGTAATAACCTTAGTGAGAGCATTGCCAAACGTAATCATGCACCACTTACCCTCAGTAGAGGTGAGATTCTCATTAGGAGTTTTGGAAAGAACCACATGTACCTTGGCAAGAGTCTCACAAACTTGTTCTAACTAGAACTTATTCAAATCCTCCTCAAGTATCTTGTCAGCTAAAATATCCTCCATAAAGTCCTAGGGGATCCATCCCATTTGAGTGCTGGTCTTATTGTAAGTGAAAAAATGGTGCAAGACCTTTGGAGTGGCCCTAAGATCCTCCTCCTCAATGGACGAAAACAACAATCCATATGAGTTGACGTTAGGTTTATCATTCCACCTTTGATCCACCACATGAGTTTTATGGAGTTTACCTTGTTTCCCATTCCCTTGGCGGAGACCTAGAGCTCGTTCTATCAATTTTTGAGTGAGTGCCACTTCTCTATTTTATTGTTCCTTGCCTTTCCTATACCCTATCATACTAGTTCTAGTTTTATAATTGAAGGGGATGCAATGGCAGTGGAGAAGGAGAAGAGGAAGATGCAGGAGAGAAGAGCACACACAATGTAGGTGCTGTTAAGAATGATATGACAACCTTATTACACTATCTCATATATATGAATACAAAATATGGACGGCAGTGTATATGGGCAGGCCCAAGGACCTTTTACCCCCAACAACCTCCCACTAAAAGACCAATGGGTCAAGGACCTTTTACCCCCAACAACCTCCCACTAAAAGACCAATGGGTCAGGGAGTGAAAAAACAAAGAAAAAAGGAAAAGAGACAAGGTGAGGAATCATGGCATCTCACCCAATGCCCAATCGAAAAGCGAGCTGTGCAATAAGTGGAAATCTCTGTGAAAGAAGAGTCAAGCAACCCCGAGTCCATGGCATCCAGGAGATAAGCGATCCCCAGCTCCATACAATGGAGCAATCCAAGAATGCTTCTCATGAACCAAGCACAACTCATGAGTAGACTGCTCCATTGTAGACTGCGGGATCACTTGGTTCTCATGAGTAGACTACTCCATTGTAGACTACAAGGCATCCTATTAAGCAAGTAGACTACCGTCATAAGGGTCTCAGTCCAAAAGCCATAAGATAACCTACCTATGGTAAGCATAGAAGCAACCTTTGCTTGTAGAGTCAGGCACATGCCAAGAGCAATCCCGTAATACCGTGGGCTACTAACAATAGGACTAAAAGTTGGGAGAGATAGCATGACTCTCATAATCCATCTGCAAGAACCTAGGCTTGCAACCAATAGAACCTATAAACATGTCAAGCATAAGTGCGGCATCCTCAATCCGTACCAAGGGAAAAGCCCAAACACGGTGGGTAGCATGATCCACGAAGGTCATAAAGTACAATGCTCTGCCAAGTGACTAGGAAGGCATAGGTCCATATATTGCACAATGGACAAGATCTAGAGGATCATGCCTCTCACGATCGCCATGAGCCAAAGGGGCTCTACAAGGACCATAAGTACAATTAGGGCAAGCATCAAGATTTGCATGTGACAAAGGAGGCAGCATGGATTCTGAACAAAACAAGATCTCCATATCTCTATGGTACATATGGCCTAGGTGATAATGCCATAACAATGCATGTGGTATCCGAATAACTACAACCATAGAATCTCTTACATGAGAGACATGCACTAGATAATGAGAACCAACTCTAGAACCTCTAGCCAAAACCAAGCAAGCATGATAGATCTTCCATGACCTATCTTGAAGAGAAACAATATATCCTGCATTATGCAACTGACTGACAGAAATCAAGCTCTTACTGAGCATGGGAACACGTAAAACATCTGTGAGCATAAGAGAAGTCCCATCAGGAAAAGCTAGGTGTATATCCCCTATGTACCAACAATAGCATAAGACTACTCAAGGCCCAAATCAATACATCCATCAACCTCCATGTAAGAAGAGAGCCATGCTCTATGAGGGGTAACATGACAAGATGCCATAGAGTCCAAAAGCCAATCAAATGCATAGGTCTAATCACTGAGAAAGTAAGCTATAGGGAAACAAGATGACAAGAGTACATGCTCAACTACATCATCATGGGTAACTGCATGTATCTCACTACTAGTAAGAGTGGTAACACCTGCTACATCTACTATATCTCTGACTCTTTGCTCATGTGGAGTCCGTGCTTGTCTCTGTTGCTTTCTAATCCATCTAAAGTGTTTTCTTTGAACATGCCCAAGTTTCCCACAATGGAAGCAAACAACATCTGAAGTAGAAGAACTTGTAGAAGATGACAAGGAATCCAAGTCATCATGAATAGGGCTATCCATATCCAAGGAACTCGAAGAGTCTAGGGCTGTCCGAACATAGGGAACTTGCTCATCAAGACAACTATCAGTAGAAGCACAAGTGGTAGAAGCATGCTGCTACAAGTACTCTTCCATCCTCACTGGAGAGGGAAGCACAAAAGCATCAACCAAGGATGCAAAAGCTCCCACATGAAAAAGACTCGTAGCTAAGTGCACGACATAACCAACCACAATAGTGTAAAAGCCAAGACATCTACCAAAAGAGCATATAGTATTCAGCCATGAAATCAGCCCATAACCATAATGGCAAACATGACTCTACAGTACATCAGACCACATAGTAGCATCCAAGTCAATGCAAGACGTGGCATAAGATCCTGCAATGGTCAAGCTCCAGGAGAAGCCCAAGTATCCATACAACAACATCCAAATAAGTGGCTCTGTAAAGTACATGATAGTAGACAAAGTGCATAGCCGGGTAAGCATCAAGAGCAACTGCTCTCTAACCCGTATGGGAAAAAGCAACCCAACTAGCATAGAAGCTAGGAAACACAGAAGCAACAAAGCCATAACTGCTAAACCCAAGCACTGTTAAGAAGTCCACTGATCAAGGAGTAACCCACAAAGAACCAAGCATCAATGAGCAATGAAAGCTCAATAACCAACTGCCAAGACAATGGAGCAAGCACTGCTCAAACATGTATCTGCATCCAAGTAAATCCAAGATCCATAATCGGGGCATTAAGTACCAAATAGCATCCAAGTTGCAAAGTGATAAGCTGACCAAATGCAAACTCCTCCACAAAATTCTCAAATACAAGTTGATTAAAGCCCAAACTTCTACCATAATGTAGCCGAACAAACCCAAAAGCATCAACATTAGACATCAGTCCCATAATGGATAGAATGGGGCATAAACCTTGTTAAGTAAAATGCCAGTTGCAAAGAAAATGACAGTGAACAAAGAATTGCGCTCTACTCTTTGCTCAAGAAGAATCTGGGAGCATAAACATCAAGATGGCATCATCCAAAGACATCAGCATATCATCTCGAGTAGTCGGGAGCACCCATAGACCATAGGCATAACCAAACTCGAGATAAAATAATCTATCAACCAAGGTAGCATAAATCCTAACCAATAATGGAGTGTCTGCATCCAAATCAAGGCTCTATAGCTCTCAAATAGCATATCTGGGAATTAACCATGATGACCATGTTAGAATATCAAGCTCCCGCTACTCTTCAGTCAATCTATCAAAGGAGACTATGCCTACAACTTGTTTTTTTGTAGAAGCAGCTATATCTTGCTACACAAATAGATTTTGGAGAAACAGCCCACGATTCCTGACCATTTCAACGTGTCTACAACTTTGCAGAAGAATGTTTTTTCAAATTCCTCACAGATTTTGAGATATTTAGCACAGACTTGTGCAGACTAGCTATTTACTGTAGTATACAATAGGTGATTCTAGGGCACTAGTGGCTTTCATCCTAACAATGTATATGCCCTTATTATCATGCATTTGAGCATGATATTGGAGTGTTAAATGCTCAGTTTTGGAGCTTATTGGCAGGCTAGAAACAGTGAACTGGTTGCTATCTTGAATTTGGAAACAATATACCTACAGGGTTGAAGTATTTGTGATGCTTATTTGCTATTGACAAATGCTTGGATCATACCACTTGAGTGGTAGATGCTTTTTGGGATATTATGAGCACTGAAAGTTCAAATTTTGGACTAATTTGTTGTTGGTTATACCAGGGTATTGACTGGTTATTTTTTGTAGGAAGGATACCTATCATCTTCACTTGACATACATGCAATATATTTTGACCAATTGGACAATGTATCAACTCCTGCATAAAATGGCAACTGAATGAGATGTTTTGGGGCTATTTTGAGGTGTGAATACTCTTGTTTTAACAGAGAAAATACTACTAGTTATAGCAGTGGGCTAGCTGTATTTGGTACTGCTACTTGTATACAGTACAAACATTGATACTTGTATGGACATAGTTGGTTGCTGGGATGTTTTGCCACTACCATCTAATGTTTTGAACTAACTTGAGCTTGGTTTATGCTCACTTGACTGTGTTTTTTCATTGTTGAAATTTCAAAATACGTGGGATCTAGAGCATGGCAGATGCGGAAGCTATGGAGGTTGAAAGAGGAAAAAGAAACTCATGAAGACATTGACCCTGACTAGGACAAATTGTTACACAAGTGAATTAGGTTCCAAGATTGAGACTTGGACTCATAAACACAATTGTGTGTATTGAAAGTGACACGACACTTTACTAGAAAGAAAAGAGTACTATCATTGCATTAGAAAAAGAGTGCAAGTACAATGCTTTATAGGAATTGAGTAGTGGTACTTTCTCCTACTGTGCATATGGGATTCTGGTCCTGAGCCCTCACTGCTTCTCACAAAGGTACTAAAGTAGGTGTGATTGCAAATATCTCAACAACCCTCCTTAATCACAACCAAAAGTACAAAGTGTGTAGAGGCTTTAGTAAAAGCAACACCTACAAAGTGTGGGCACACCATAAACATGGCAAAAACACCAGAGGCTGTCACAGAAAAGGCTAAGTGTGGGTACCACAAACATGATGGACATTTAGAGGCTGTAGCAGGGACCTCACAAAGTGTACAGAGGCTGTAGTACAAGGATAACTGAGGAGTTTACAAATTTATGTTTGAGGCATTAGGGCTAGGAAATACAAAACTAAAAAAGTCTATATGAATAGAAGGACTGATGAGGTTTGTCCTTCTCCTGGTGGTCTTCTTCTTCTTCTTCTTCTTCCTTTGCTCCATTTTCTTCTTCTTCTTTGACTGCAACTAGATAGGCCTTTTGGGACCTCTTTCTGGCATGGCAGAACTTCTCAGTGTGTCCAGTCCTATTGCAGAAGTCACAGAAGAGCTGATCCTTCTTGCCTTTGTACCTGTTGCCAACATATAATGCATGCTCATCTCTAGAGGTACTTGGTTCTTCCTTAGTTTTTAGCTTCTTTTCCTCCTCTAACAGTGATTCCTGGATATCAACAAGTTCAGGATTTGGCATGTTGATTAAAGTTGTTGATAGATTATTATATTCAGGGAGGCAAACTCTTAAGTAGAACACCGATGTAAACATCTTCTTCCATTTTAATGTTGATTCCTGCAAGTTGGGTTAGAAGTCATTCCATGTAATTTAGATGTGTGGTAAGTGATGTGCTAGACTTCATTTCAAGCCTGAAAAACTCAATTAGGAGACCATACTTTGATGATTTGGACTGTGCACCGAACAAGGTGTCAAGTCTCTTCCATGTATCCTGTGAGGTCTCACAGTTATCCACATGGTGGATATAGCTATCGTCTAGCTCCAGTTTGATAATGGCCTGAGCCTTGTCATCGTTCTTTTGCCAAGTGACAGCAAGATCCGCATCACGAGGCTTCTTTTCTTTTCCACTGGTAATGGCCCAGAGGACCTTCTTCATCAGGATCAGTTTGATGCGGGTCTGCTAGGTATGAAACTCGACTCCTTTAAAACGGGCAGTTGGAGAATCTTTGCCCATGTTCAACTTGAGAGACCAGTAGCAAATCAGCTTCAAATGACTGAGAATAATCAGGAATGAGTTGAACTTTGTATGTGTCAAAAGACACAAGCAATGGCAGTGAAGTATCAAAAGATACTAGTTTGAAATTTGATGTTTGTTGCTTGAGTTTGACTTGATGATCTTCAAAAACTCTTCATAGCTTTTCCTCCTTGCTGATTTGATGGTTGAATAATTGCTGGAAACTTCATGTTAGAGTGGCCTTGGCTTGGTTTAAGTGGCAGGAGAGAGAAAATGAAGGAAAAATGAGCTTGAAAGTAAGTGGCTATGGCTGTCCTGTCAAAAATGAGCTTGAAGGTAAATGAGCTTCCACACACTCCACAGGCTGGATCTGCTCAAACTCTTTGAAATGGAGGACCCTCACTAATGGATCTAAGTCCCCCTAAGAGGGTTTGTACTCATTATGCTCCAGTTGAAAGATCTAAGCCTTCAAAGTGGTTGCTGTCAAAATTGCGCCTAGATTTGGGAAAATGCAAATGCCGGGCATGATGCGCATCAATCTCATTGATTTTTGTGCCAAGAAGTTGTGTCTTGAGCTGAAGAACAACTCTCGAGAAGAAATATTGAATAGATATGGCCTAGTTGATGAGATATGGCTGCTCCAACAGAGGTAGGTAGGTGCTGTCATAGACATAGTTATGGCAGCAACTCTAAAAAGAGGCAATGCTGAAGCTATAGTTCCCCAATCTCAATGATTGAGGTGCCAAGAAGGAGCTTTGGAAGTAGAGAAACACTTCTCTAGAAGGAAGTTTAGAGAGTTTTGGCCTGTGGAGAGAGATATGAAAGCTTCAAGTTGATAGGGTACTGCTGTCTATGGCTACCATGGAAGCTTCATTGAAGGTAGGAATGCAAATGAAGTTGGAGATAGGGTCCAGTACTTAAAATGAGCTGAGCAAAGATGGAAAGGAGTTTAGAGGAGTGAAAGGAGAGCTGGGCCATGCTCAACTAAGCTTTGATAACATGTGAAATACGCGGGATCTAGAGCATGGCAGATGCGAAAGCTATGGAGGTTGAAAGAGGAAAAAGAAACTCATGAAGACATTGACCCTGACTAGGACAAATTGTTACACAAGTGAATTAGGTTCCAAGATTGAGACTTGGACTCATAAACACAATCGTGTGTATTGACAGTGACATGACACTTTACTAGAAAGAAAAGAGTACTATCATTGGATTAGAAAAAGAGTGCAAGTACAATGCTTTATAGGAATTGAGTGGTGGTACTTTCTCCTACTGTGCATATGGGATTCTGGTCCTGAGCCCTCACTGCTTCTCACAAAGGGACTAAAGTAGGTGTGATTGCAAACATCTCAACTAGCAAGCAATTTGTTAGGAAAACTGTCCTGAATTGTAGAAAACTGGCTTGTGAATAGCAGAAAATTGGTCCTAAACTGTAGGAAAAGGAGTTAGATACTTACGGGTTGTATACATCACTGAATACCTAAGCTGCAACTATGGAAAATGCTCAAGGCATTGACAATATCACTCAAATTGTGGGAGAAAAACTAGACAACAAAAATTTTACTTTATCGAAGTTCCATATGAAGAACTTTTTTGTTGGCAGAGGTTACTGGGACTTATGTACAGGTGATGAGGCTGAACCTAAAATGCACGAAAGAAAACTGAAAAAAAGGGCTCATAAGCTATGGACTGAGAGAGCATGCAAGGTGTTACATTGGTTTTCCTTATGTATATCAAATGCTATGGTTATACAGATTACTGGGTTCAGTTCTGCAAAGGATGCATGGGACATACTCATGAAGAATTATGGAAATGTAACATATGCAAGAAAGATTTAGCTGAAGCAACAATTCAATAACATATCTAGGAATGGCAGAAGCATTCCGGCCTACACTACAAAGATCAAGAACATAGCGGATCAGCTTGCCACCATTGGATATTCAATGTTTGAGGATGATATGATTTTAGTGATATTGAATGGACTTGGAAAAGAGTATCAAGCATTTGATACATTTATTTCTGTGAAAGTTGAATCCCTTGATTGGGATGAGTTGATTGCTTTGCTGCTATATGAGGAAGTTAAGCTTGGGTTGAATACACATTCTAGTACGTCTCAAAGCAGAGACATTGTTCTTTACTCTAGCCAGGGTGGTAGAGGTGGCAAAGGCCATGGCTCTTTTCGAGGTCGAGAAGACACTTGAACCACTTATGGACAGCATTAGCAGAATGCCTAGCATGGCACAAATACACAGGGCCAGCATGGATCTAGTGTCTTTAGAGGCAAGGGGGGATCATCCCATGGTAGATCTGGTGGATCTTGTTCATGGCAGTCAAATGATTAGTCAAACAGAGATAAGGACTGTCATTATTGTGGCAGATATGGACACATTACAAAGGATTGTTACAGAAAGTAGGGAGATATGAAGGCAAAGGGCAAACAACATGGGCACTATGCATCTTCTAGCGGTGCTCGTGATGAGCAAGTTGACAGATTGTTTGCCATGCAGCATGTGTCTATGAATGCATCTAGGCAGAACATAGATGAGAGATGGTACATTGATTCAGGGGCTTCAAATCATATGACGCCCCATGGAGAATGGTTTGATGAGATGGTTGCAGATTCACATGGTTATGTGTGTACTGGGGATGACAACCAGCATGACATTCAACACACAGGAATTGTTTGGTTGATAGCTATGCTGAATGAGAAGAGTTTTCCAAATGGCTATTGGGCTAAAGCAGTAGTGACTGCTGTCTATGTGCTGAATAGAATACCTACAACAGGGATTCATGATGTAACTCCATATGAGAGGTTGTATGGTCATAAGCCTACATTTCACACTTGAAGGTATTTGGCAGCATTTCATATGTGCATGTTCCTAATGAAAAGAGGAAGAAATTGGATCCTAAAGAGGGTGTTCCTTGGTTATGCACAAGATCGGAAAGCTTACAAGTGTTATGTACCATCTAGACACGAGACATTGATTAGTAGAAATGTTATTTTTGATGAGCTGGCATCATGGCATGGTAATGCTATTGCAGTGGCTACTGATGGATCAGCCAATACTAGTAATGTTGAAATAAACCTACAGTGAGTACATCTATGAGTGGTCCTACAGGTGATGGGTCACCTACAATAAGTCCTTGGTCAGGACGCTTGCAGAGTTGTATTTCTATGTCCACTGACACGGATATGTCAGTGAGGGGGAGATTGGATAAGGGGAAAAGAAAATGCTTGAGGATGTGACAGGTCCACTTATAGAAGGTTATGTGTCAGCTAACAACGATAGTTTGGATAGTGAGTTGGGCATTCCTCCATTATGATGCCTGGAGCAAGGCAGAGTCATTATGTATTGCCTCATGAGAGGGAAGCTCAGAGTGAGCCACAGTTTACAGAGATCTAAGAGAGTCAGAAAACTTGTTGATAGGTTTACATACACTGGTTATTCAGCTCGCCATTATGCATATATGGCTAGTGTGACAAGTTACAAAGAACCTACAAAGTTTGACGATGCAGTTATAGATGATAACTGGTGTGCTGCCATGGATGAGGAGTATGCAACCGTGGCTAAAAATGAGACATGGGAATTGGTTGAGTTGCTTGAAGGCAAAGTCCTCATTGGATGCAAATGGGTGTACAAGGTTAAGTGCAAGTCAGATGGTTCGTTAGAACGCTATAAGACTAGGCTGGTTGCAAAAGGGTATGCACAGTAATATGGCCTTGAGTATGAGGAGACTTTCAGTTCGGTGGCTAAAATGGCAATAGTCAAAACTGTCATTGCTTTGGCAGCATGCAAAGGCTAGAGATTATGGCAAATGGACGTCAAGAATGCTTTCTTTTGAATGGTGATTTGGTTGAGGAAGTATATATGGAGCAGCCTGAAGGCTATGTTCAAACGGACTTTTCTACACATGTATGTAAGCTGAAAAAGGCTTTATATACAATGAAACACACACCTAGAGCATGGAATGCTCGGATCAGCAATTATTTACAGCAACATGGATTTAGATTGGGTGATGCAGATCACAGTCTGTTCACAAAGAAGACACATCATGGATATGTGTTTCTAGTGGTTTATGTAGATGATCATATCATCATTGGAGATGATGAAGAGGGCATTGCTAAAATTAAATCATATTTACAGGCTAAATTCAAAGTCAAAGACCTTGGTGAACTAAAGTATTTTCCTGGGATTGAGGTAGTCTCTATGCCTCAAGGCGTATGGCTGCTACAGAAGCAGTATGCTCATGACGTGTTACAGAAGTATAGTATGGCTGAATGCATGCTTATGGAGACATCTCTTGATAAGAATATCAAGCTAAAAATTGATGTTGGGAATGACATAGAGAATGTAATGATCCATCGACAAATGGTGGGCAACTTGATGTACTTTACTATTACCTGTCCTGACTTATGTTATGCAGTGGGGTTGATTAGTCAGTTCATGCAGAAGCCTTGCAAACCACATTTAGATGCAATCAGGAGGATCATGAGATATGTAAAGGGTACTATAGATTATGGGTTGTTTTATGCATATGGAAAATCCATTGACTTGACAGGGTTTGCGGATGCCTATTGGGATAGTTGCGCCTATGATAGGAGGTCAACCAGTGGTTATGCGTTTGGATTGGGCAACAGTATGATCAGTTGTTGTTGGCAGAGTAAGAAACAACCTATTTTTGCATTGTCCAGTACAGAAGCTGAGTATAGACAAGCTGCCTTAGTGGCTTGCAAAGTAGTTTGGTTAATGAAACTGCTGAAAGACTTAGGAATACAGCTGGAAAGCAGAGTGAGATTGCATTGTGATAACCTCAGCAATGTTATGTTGGCTAGCAATCATGTTTACCATGCTAGGTCCAAACATATTGAGGTTCACTACCATTTCATCAAAGATATGGTTCTTACAAGGCAGATTGACTTGATTCATGTGAAGACTAAAGAACATGTAGCATATATATTTACCAAGTCTCTCGGTAAAGAAAAGTTCATATACTTCAGAAAGCTACTTGGATTTTATCAGACGGTTTGAGCTTGAGGGGAAGTGTTAGAATATCTAGCTCCTACTACTCTTCAATCAATCTATCTTTATGTGTGTGACTAGGATATAGCTATACACATGTGTGACATTCAATAAGTCGATGTAGTCAGTGACTTAACCAGAGTTAGTGTTGGTTAGTCAAACCTATGTGTGTAATTCTCTTTCAGTTAGTATGAGATGGAAGAATAATGGAATAAAAATAACACTGAGCTAAGGCTCATCTTTCACTTCACTCTATCTCTCCTCCTCTCTTCCAATAGACCAAGCATCAATACATCCAATAGGGCACGTGAATGTCAACAAAGAGCATTATGCATAAGCCATCCTTGATAAAACATTGCTGCCTAAACAATGTACATCAATAAATCCCTGCATAAATTGATCTATGGAAGCTCAAACCAAGTCCCAAAGCATCTCAAAACATTGGGCAAACATCCCCAAAGCATCTGGGCATCAAATATCAAGCCTCGGAGCATCACATAAGCTCAAAGCATGACATTTTCTTGTTGTAAATCAACCTAGATCTATTGCAGAACATTCTATGATTAGAATTTGGCAGATTTGATATCGCCATTGCATTTGAGGCGTGCCAAAATCCCAAGTTAGACTCTTACCTTGCCCAAATTGGGTTCCGGATGCCCAAGTTATGAGAAAAAATGGGATTTTTGAGCTAGATTTTGAAAGAGATGCAAAAAAACGCGAACTGCTACTATGGGGCATGCTCGTTATGCTGAGGATAAGGGAAAAATCGGGGCATAAAAGGTACCCAATGAAGCCAAGGAACACTGCAAAGAGACTATGAGGGCTGAGGAGAGGCGGGAGATGAAATCTTACCTCGAGGGGAAGAAGCCATTGCTGGCATTGAGTCTCCAAGCTCTAGGTCTTCAATCTAGGCTGAAGTAATGCTGGGCCAAGCTACACGATCAAGCTCTGATACCAATTGAAGGGGATGCAATGGCAATGGAGAAGGAGAAGAGGAAGATGCAGGAGAGAAGAGCACAGACAATGTAGGTGCTATCAAGAATGATATAACGGCCTTATTGCACTATCTCATATATATGAATAAAGAATATGGGCGATCAGTGTACATGGGTGGGCCCAAGGGCCTTTTACCCCAATAAGAATCATAGGTTTACACAAAGTTATAACAAGTGAAAAAATGAATAAGCCCTTTGTTTGCCTACATACATAGTCATTTATCCCACATTTAGCCACCAACTCCCTTACTTTAGGATACCTATTGACAATGTTTTCTAAATTGGAAAGTTAGAAAAACTTTAAAGCTCCAAAGCTCCATAAACTGGTCTCTGTTAGAATATCAAGCTCTCGTTACTCTTTAGTCAGTCTATATTTATGTGTGTGACCGTGGATACAGTTGTACACATGTGTGACATTTAATAAGTTGGTGTAGTCAGTGACTTAACCACAGTTAGTCTTGGTTAGTCATACTATGTGTGTAAATCTCTTTCAATTAGTATGATGGAAGAATAATAGAAGAAGAACAACAATGAGTTGAGACTCATCTTCTGCTCCACTCTATCTCTCTCCCTCTCTTCCAACATGGAATCAAAGCTTGAACTCTTGAAGCTTGAAGGCTTGGCAATGGCCATTTGACATCCGAATATCAGATTTGAAGAAAACGTCATCAAAGGAGACTGTGCCTGCAGCCCATTTTTTTGTAGAAGCTATATCTTGTTGCAGAAATGGTTTTTGGAAAAATAGCCCCATGATCCTGACCATTTTGACTTGGTCTACAACTTTGCAGAAGAAAGTTTTTCCAAATTCCTCACAGATTTTGAGATATTCAGCACAGACCTATGCAAACTGGCTATTTACTACAGTATACATCAAGTGATTCTAGGGCACCTGGTGGCTTTCATCCTAACAATGTATATGCCCTTATTATCATGCATTTGAGCATGATATTGGAGTGTTAAATGCTCAATTTTGGAGCTTATTTGCAGGCTAGAAACAATGAACTAGTTGTTGTCTTGAATTTGGAAACAATATACCTACAGGGTTGAAGTATCTGTGATGCTTATTTGCTACAGACAAATGGATCGTACCACTTGAGTGGTAGATGCTGATGACACCAAAAGAAGCATAAAAACAAGGCACAAAAGAATCCAAGCATGCATCATATTTTCATTTTTTGTCAAGAGAATAACATTTACATTGTTTCAAAATCACTAAAATACACAGCTATATGAGGGGGCCACATCCACATCCACACACACATACATCCATCATAAATAAATGATATACACAAAAGTGTTACGTGCATGCATTTGTGAAGGGTCGAAATACTCAAAATTAAAGGCCAAAGGTCTTATAATATCAAATGTATCAAAGTTTTAAAGAAATAATAAAAATATGAAGGGATGTGCTTTTTGGGGAAGAGGTGGGGTGGAGTGCATGAGTGGTTATGTGCCTCTTTCCCTTCCCTCTCTTGTCCAATGGCACATTCTCCTTTTTGGTGGTGCAAAAAGTTGTTCTCTCTCCTCTCTCCTCTGTCTTTTGTGCAGAAATTCTTCTTTTCCCTTTTGTTCTTGTATAATGGTTGAAGCTATGGATGAAGATGATGAAGATAACGAATCAGTTCATTATTAAGTGGAAGATTTATGGTTTCTTTTTAGTTTTGAGATTAATGGCTCAGCCATGTGCATAGATTTTGCATGCTTCTACCTTGGTTTCATGTTCAATTCTTGCCACGGGAGGGTTGCTGTCATTTTGGTGCGCAGTCGGGGAAGAAGATGATCTCAAAACACCAAAGGAAGAGAAAAAAGAAAGACTTGAAGATCTTATGCAAAGCAATGAAGAAATTGTGTGTCCCAAAGTACAAGAAGGTGCAGGATGAGATGGAAGCCCATGAGAAGGATGGAAAGATGAAGAAGACGTGTAGTAGAAATAGTAGTGCAGCGTCTCCATGTCTCCAAGAGGAACGAGAAGAAGAAGAAAAGGAACATAAGAGAAGGAGAGGGATGAGAAGGCGGCCATTACCACATTGCGCGAGATAGAGAAAGAGAAGGGGAGAGAGACAGAGAGAAGGGGAAAGGGGGAAAGGAGGAGGATTGGTGCAAAAAAAAAATAAAGAGGGGCTATGATAGGGGGAGGGCTGGTGTATCTATATATGGGAGAGGCAGAGCAGCAACAACAGTCATAGTATCAGAGACTCATTTGATATGGGGAACCCTCTGTCAAACTCGGAGGGGAAGGCCTCAGAGGACAATTTGATGCCGCTAGACATCGTCGATGGCTTCAAGTGAAAGAGCGTGGCACTACTGGACCATGTGAACAACATGAAGCACAGAGAGAGAGAGGTTCTGGTCTTCCCTGAGTCATTGCAATCGTTTCATTTGTGCACTGTTTCTCCTCGAGGTTATGTCTTTGAGGCTTATCAAAAGTGCCGAAGCACCAAGCGTTGGCTAGAGTTCCTTCTCATATGTACTATGAGCCTACAAAGAGATAAGGAGAAACAAAGATAAAGGTTGCCCTTTCACCATCTAGCATCAAAACAGGTTAAAGATAAGTACACTTCAACATCTGATTGACATCAGCATCGTCATCAGTGATGCGGCCTCCAACACCATTGTCCGTGCATTCACCATCGCTGCCTACATCAGTGCTTTCCATCAAATTACCAGCAACAACAATAAAGCAAAAGAAGAAGAAGGCCAAGAGGTGCTCGTGAAGTTGGTGATGGCCTTGGTGCCCATAGACATAGCGTGCTTGGAAAGCTCCCCAGCAGAATGAGGCAGACAGTCATTTGGATCTCATGGATTTCCTGTTGTGATGGGTGAGGCGAGAGGTCTCATGAGATTTTCCTACCTTCTTATCGCTGGCTCTCTCCTTTACCATTGTGTCATAGATCTCCTTGACATCACCTCGGGCTGCCTTCTCTGATGATTATGATGGGATCTAGCTCTGTGCTCCCTCCTCCGTCTTCAAAAAGGGAAGGGAGAGTTTGGCTCCCTTCTCACAGGTGCAACCAGAAAATCTGGTTAAAAGAAGACCAACAATTTTGATGCTTAATAAAAACATAGACTACATACCTCTAAGAAGAAAGAAAAAAGAGATAGAAGAAGAATAAGAGAGAGGGAGCGAGGATGTGAAATAATCGATGATGACAGAGGAGCAGCCGCCACACCACAAGGGGGATCAACAATTAAGATGAAGATGAAAATGAAAAAAAAGGGAAGGAGAATCCCAAGCAACGGCAATAGCCACCGTACGCTCTGGACTGTTGTTTAATGTGGAGTTCAACCTAAAAGAAAAATTCGAGGGCAAAGAGGACAAGGAATGGAGGAAGTGCAGGGCGCCCCTCCCTCGTTCACCTCCCTTCCTTCGTCTTCCTCTTCTGCTTTTTCTTGACATGGATACGGACACAGACAACGACGAGAGATATTGAGAGAGAGAGCGAGAGAGAATGGGGTGGAAGGATTTTGTGGAGGGCGGAGAAGCGTCAATTGTGGCAGGATGCGCAACACATCCGCTGAACTTGATCAAGGTGCGGATGCAGATGAGGAGAGGGGGACTGGCGAACTTGTATGTTTTTCCTCTGCAGATCATGAGAGAGTTGCCATGGCTTCCAAGCATCGAGAGCACTCCTCCGAGACTTAGAAGAAGGCCCATGAAAGTGATGTTGGATATGTGAGAAATGTAGGATCTAGAGCATGACATAACTGGAAGCTATGGAGGATGAAATGAGAAGTGTGGACTCATGATGGAGAAGACAAGGACACTATTTGTTACACAAGTGAATTAGGTTCCAAGATTGAGACTTGGACTCATAAACACAATCTTGTGTATGTGGACAATGACATTGACACTTCACTGAAAAGAAAAGAGTACTATCATTGCATTAAGAAAGGAAGCAAGTACAATGCTTTATAGGAAAGTAGGAAATTGCAGTAGGCACCATTGTGCATATGGGATAAGTTAGCCTGCATATCCTTGACCCTGAGACTCCATACAAAAGAGGCTGTTTGAGTGTGATTGCTGATTCTCAACACCCCTCCTCAATCACAACTAGAAAAGGCACAAAGTGTTTAGAGGCTGTAATGAGAACCACCTGCAAAGTGTGGGAATACCACAGACATGGCAAAACACCAGAGGCTGTCACAAAAAAGCTAAGTGTGGGTACCATAAACATGGTGGACATCCAGAGGCTGTAACAGGGGCCTCACAAAGTGTACAGGGACTGTAATGCCAAGTTACATAAGGAGTTTACAAAGCTTATGGCAGGAAGCATTAGGGCAAGGAAGTACAAGGCTTTTAAAACAGTCTATCAGAATTATGAGAGTACAAGGACTGATGAGTCTTGTCCTTCCGATCCTGGTGGTCTTCATCTTCATCTTCTTCTTCCTTTGCTCCATTTTCTTCTTCTTCTTTGACTACGACTAGATAGGCCTTTTGGGATCTCTTTCTTGCGTGGCAGAACTTCTCGGTGTGTCCGGTCCTTTTGCAGAAGTCACAGAAGAGTTGATCCTTCTTGCCTTTGTACCTGTTGCTAACATATAATGCATGCTCATCTCTAGAGGTACTTGGTTCTTTAGTTTTTAGCTTATTTTCTTCTTCTAACAGTGATGCCTGGATATCAACAAGTTCAGGATTTGGCATGTTGATTAAAGTTGTTGATACATTATTATATTCAGGAGGCAAGCTCTTAAGTAGAACACCGATGCAAACATCTTCATCCATTTTAATGTTGATTCCTGCAAGTTGGGTTAGGAGTCCTTCCATGTAATTGAGATGTGTGGCAAGTGATGTGCTGGACTTCATTTCAAGCCTGAAGAACTCAATTAGGAGACCATACTTTGATGATTTAGATTGTGCACCGAACAGGCTGTCAAGTCTTTTCCATGTATCCTGTGAGGTCTCATAGTTATCCACATGGTGGATATAACTGTCGTCTAGCTCCAGTTTGATATTGGCCTGAGCTCTGTCATCATTCTTTTGCCAAGTAGTTGCAAGGTCCGTGTCCGGAGGTTTCTTCTCTTTGCCATTTGTGATGGCCCAGAGACCCTTCTTCATCAGGATGAGCTTGATGCGGGTTTGCCAAGTGTGGAACCCGACTCCTTTGAATCGAGCATTTGGAGAGTCTTTGCCCATGTTAGGCTTACGGGAACAGTAGCAAATCAACTTCAAACTTATTAGATTTGAGCAACAGAAGAACTGGTTGAGAGACACAAGTGCTAAAAAACACTAATTGAGTGTCAATGAATACCAAATCTGCAAAAGTCTTTTACTCTTTTAAACTCCAAGTGATCTTCCCCTTCTTGATTTGATGCTGATGCCTTCAGATTTGAGTGACAATACTTTAATGAACTTCAGAGAGTATTGCTTAGTGATTAAAATCACTGTTGATAACTTCAATGAGAGAAATAGTGAAAAATGTCAGAATTTTGAAGCTTTGGCTATGGTGGAATTAGGGTTTCTGAGACAGGGGCCTGGTTTTTCTCAGATTGCAAGAGCTACACTTGATCATTTTCAAAAATTTTTACATGCCTAGGAAGCTGACTTCATGGGCTACCAAAGCCCTATCATAATCGTCAAGATTGTGACCTGTATGAAGCACGCAGACATGTCGAACAGAAGCAGGCGCAGTTCTGACAGGATTCCACGATTTCCGCAATGCTAGAGCCAGGGCGCAGTAATGCAGTCGATTTTTGTGCCAGGATGAAGCGCCTTGAGTAGAGGAACAATCCCTAGAAGAAATCTTGGGCTGAAATGGCCTGATTGAAGAGTTATGGAAGCTCCAAGTAAGGTAGGTCCTGTCTAGCTATGGCAGACACAGAGCAGAGATTGAGGATTTTCACAATGCTGAGCTCCAGATGGTCCAATCTCCTGGATTGATGTGATACAGGGAAGCTTTGTGAGTTGGGGAATACTTTTCAAGAAGGAAGCTCCAAGAGATTTGACCTGTGGAGTGAGATATAAGCAGCTCAATCTGACAGGGTGCTGCTGGCTATGGCTGCCATGGAAGCTTCAGTGAGAGTAGAGTTGGGAGATGAAGTCATGAGCTGACATTGAGCTAGACTGAGGTTGAAAGGAATCAAGAGAGGCTAGACAAGCAATGCCATGCCCAACTAGGCTCTGATACCATGTGAGAAATGCGGGATCTAGAGCATGACATAACCGGAAGCTATGGAGGATGAAATGAGAAGTGTGGACTCATGACGGAGAAGACAAGGACACTATTTGTTACACAAGTGAATTAGGTTCCAAGATTGAGACTTGGACTCATAAACACAATCTTGTGTATGTGGACAATGACATTGACACTTCACTGAAAAGAAAAGAGTACTATCATTGCATTAAGAAAGGAAGCAAGTACAATGCTTTATAGGAAAGTAGGAAACTGCAGTAGGCACCATTGTGCATATGGGATAAGTTAGCCTGCATATCCTTGACCCTGAGACTCCATACAAAAGAGGCTGTTTGAGTGTGATTGCTGATTCTCAACAGGATATAAGGTACATGACACCACGAATCAAGTTAGCGAGAAGGTTGGTCTCCGCAAAGATGAGGCACACGATGCTGCAGGAAAAATCAGTGATATCAGAGACGGTACACAGAAAAGAGAGACGGAGAAGGAGAGGATGAGGGAACGGGAGTATGGTGAGAAGATCCACCTTAAGCAATGGTAGGAAAGGAGAAGACGAACGGTCTCTCTCTAAAATGGCAAAAGAACAAGGAAGATAGGGTTTCACAACACCATAATGTTCTTATCCTTCTCTAAGGTCTCATGCTCACATCTGTTCGAAGCCAATCTAGAAATAGTAATAAGTACCTTTAGGATTTAACCTTGAGAAAATAACCAAATCTAATAGTCCTATTCTCTTACACTTCCCCCAAATACCTTTCTACACAACCTTTCTTGCATTCTCACAAACATGCAAATTAGGTCACCTCAAAAGAGAACACCTTCGACATTACCACCATCCACCCTTCCATCCCCATCCTTATTTGTTCTATACCTCCCATTTTTACATCCTCCATGTGATGGCAACCTAGATTTTGTTTCTGTCCTCTAACATACATGCTCATAAGAGAGAGTTTAATTAGAGTACCACTACTTTTTTTAAAAAATATTTTTTTCAACTGATTAAAAAGTCAAAAAAAACAAACAAAACAAATAAAAACTCAATAACTTCCATAAAGATTCATAATCATTCATATCGTATTATTCACATTAGAAATGAAAACCCTTTTACAAAGGTAAATCTCTATTGAAGTTTTATCATCAGAACTAAGAATACTAATAAAACTTCACCATTTCTTTGGAGCTACATGATGGAGTCTTATTTATTTCCATGTTGGAATGGAGGAGTTGGCTCATGATCCATGTGAAAGATTGAACCCTATCCTTTGAAGACTAGTAAATATTTTCAGTGTGGGAGTATTTGAGGCAGGAGTTCCCTTACTCTGGTGGTCATGGATTTGGAGTCCCATACCCTACCATGGCTAGGCCTCATCCTTATGATCACAGTTGTTTTACTAACAATTTTGGAAGTTGTTTTGTGATAGACAGTGGGGGTTGCTGTCAGATGCTTTTTGGGATATTGTGAGTGTTGAAAGTCTAAAGTTTGGATTGATTTGTTGCTGGTTATACCAGGGTATTGACTAAAGGATACCTATCATCTTCACTTGACATACATGCAACATATTTTGACCTGTTGGACATGTATCAACTCCTGCATACAGTGGCAACTAAATGAGATGTTTTGGGGCTGTTTTGAGGCCTGAATACTCTTGTTTTAATAGAGAAAATACTGTTGGTTATAGTAGTGGGTTGGCTGTATTTGGTACTGCTACTTGCATACATTATAAATATTGATACTTGTATGGACATAGTTGGTTGCTGGGATGTTTTGCCACTACCATATAATGTTTTGAACTAATTTGAGCTTGGTTTTTGCTCAATTGACTATGTTTTTTCATTGTCGGAATATAGTTTATAGAAAGCAAGTTGTCAAGAAAACTATCCTAAATTGTAAGAAACTGTCATGAATAGTAGGAAACTGGTCCTAAATTGTAGGAAAAGGAGTCAGATACTTACAGGTTGCATACATCACTCAATACCTAAGTTGCAAATATAGAAAATGCTCAAGGCACTGACAATATCACTCAAATTGTGGGAGGAAAAATTGGACAACAAAAATTTTACTTTATGGAAGTTTTGTATGAAGATTTTTTTTGTTGGCAGAGGTTATTGGGACTTATGTACAGGTGATGAGGCTAAACCTGAAACGCATGAAATGAATCTGACAAATGATCAAAAAAGGGCTCATAAGCAGGTGATGAGGCTAAACCTAAAATGCATGAAATAAATCTGACAAATGATTAAAAAAGGGCTCATAAGCTATGGACTGAGAGAGCATGCAAGGTGTTACATTGGTTTTCCTTATGTATATTAGATGCTATGGTTATATAGATTACTGGGTGTAGTTCTCCAAAGGATGCATGGGACATACTCATGAAGCATTATGGAAATGTAACAGATGCAAGAAAGATCCAGCTAAAGCAACAGTTCAATAACATGTTTAGGAATGACAAGCATTTAGGCCTACACTACAGAGATCAAGAACATGGCGGATCAGCTTGCCACCATTAGATCTTCAGTATCTAAGGATGATATGATTGTAGTGACATTGAATGGACTTGGCAAAGAGTATAAAGCATTTGATACGTCTATTTCTGTGAAAGCTGAATCTCCTGATTGGGATGAGCTAATTGCTTTGCTGCTGCATGAGGAAGTTAAGCTTGGGTCTCAAAGCAGAGACATTGTTCTTTACTCTAGCCAGAGTTGTAGAGGCGGCAGAGGACCTGGCTCTTTTTGATGTCAAGGAGACACTCAAAACACTTATGGACAGCATCAGCAAAATTACTGGCATGGCACAAATACATAGGGCCAACGTGGATCTAGTGGCTTTAGAGGCGGGGGGAGATCACCCCATGGTAGAGGTGGTGGATCTGGTTCATGGAAATCAAGTGATCATTCCAACATGGACAAGAACTGTCATTTTTCCGTAAATATGGGCATATAGCCAAAGATTGTCATAAGAAGCAAGTTGATGTGAAAGCCAAGGGTAGACAGCATGGAAATTATGCTTCATCTAGTGAAGTTCCTCATGATTAGGTTGACAGGTTGTTTGCCATGCACCATGTGTCTACGAATGCATTCATTCAGGGGATTCAAATCATATGACACCCCATGGAGAATGGTTTGATGATATGGTTGTAGGTTCACATGGTTATGTGTGTACTAGGGATAACACCCAACATGACATTCAGCACACTGGAATTGTTCCGTTGTTGATGCTTGATGGCAAGAAAAAGAGCCTACATGATGTACTACATGTACCTACAATAACCAAGAATCTTTTCTCAATTGGACAGATAGCAGAACATAATCTGCAAGTGAGATTTAATAGAGATGGATGCTTTGTTGAAGAATATGGTAATGGCTACAAATTGATTGCTAGAGGCCGAAGAGATGGCATAATGTTTACTCTTGATGCGCCAATTCTAGAATTGAAGAATATGGTAATGGCTGCAAATTGATTGCTAGAGGCCGAAGAGATGGCAGAATGTTTACTCTTGATGCGCCAATTCTAGAATTGAAAGCAGCCATGTTTGCACATGATGATGGTGCTATACGGGATGTTGAGATATGGCATAAGCGGATTGGCCATGTGAATGTACAAAAACTGAAATCTATGCAGCAAAAGGAGATTGTGCTTGGACTGCCTAAGTTCAAATATCATGACTTTGGACATGTATGTGATGCATGTCAGTTTGGAAAGTAGACACTGTTTCCATTTATGAGACATGTATGGAATAGCTCACGACCCTTGCACTTGGTACATTTAGACATATGGGATCTATCTCAAAATGCTTTGTTTGGTGGTGCTCCTTACTATGTATCCTTCATTGATGATTTCAGCAGCAGGTATACTTGGCTTTACATACTGAAACATAAGGATGATGTGTTTGATGCATTCAAGGAATTCAAGAAGCATGCTGAAAATGAGTTGAGCTGTAAAATTTCATGTCTTAGATCAAATGGAGCTGGAGAATATGTCTCTAATTACTTTGACAGAGGTACCTTGTTAAATATGGGATCAGAAGATAATTAACTTGCAGTTATACACCGTAGCAAAATGGTGTAGCACAAAGAAAAAATAGGGTACTGATGGAATCCGCAAGAGCTATGCTAAATGAGAAGAGTTTTCCAAATGGTTATTGGGCTGAAGCAATAGTGACTGCTGGCTATGTGCTAAATAGAACACCTACAGCAAGGATTCATGATGTAACTCCATATGAGAGGTTGTATGGTCATAAGCCTGCATTTCACACTTGAAGGTATTTGGCAGCATTTCATATGTGCATGTTCCTAATGAAAAGAGGAAGAAATTGGATCCTAAAGCTGTGAAGAGGGTGTTCCTTGGTTATGCACAAGATTGGAAATCTTATAAGTGTTATGTACCATCTAGACATGAGACATTGATTAGCAGAAATGTTATTTTTGATGAGCTGGCATCGTGATATGGTAATGCTATTGAAATGGCTACTGATGGATCAGGCAACACTAGTAATGTTGAAAATACACCTACAGTGAGTACATCTATGAGTGGTCCTACAAGTGATGGGTCACCTACAGTAAGTCCTTAGTCAGGACGCTTGCAGAGTCGTATTTCTATGTCCATTGACAAGGATATGTCAGTGAGGGGGAGATTGGATACGGGGAAAAAAGAATTCTTGAGGATGTGACAAGTCCACTTACAGCAAGTTATGAGTCATCTAACAGCGATAGTTTGGATAGTGAGTTGGGCATTCCTTTATTATGACGCCTAGAGCAAGGTAGAGTCGTTATGTACCGCCTCATGAGAGGCAAGATCAAAGTGAGCCACAATTTACGGAGATCTAAGAGAGTCAGAAAACCAATTGACAAGTTTACATACACTAGTTATTCAGCCCACCATTATGCATATATGGCTAGTGTGACAAGTTACAAAGGACCTACAAAGTTTGATGATGCAGTTACAGATGATAACTGGTGTGCTGCCATGGATGAGGAGTATGCAGCCATGGCTGAAAATGAGACATGGGAATTGGTTGAGTTGCTTGAAGGCAAAGTCCCCATCGGATGCAAATGGGTGTACAAGGTTAAGTGCAAGTCAGATGGTTCGTTAGAACGCTATAAGGCCAGGTTGGTTGCAAAAGGGTATGCATAGTAATATGGCCTTGACTATGAGGAGGCTTTCAGTCCGATGACTAAAATGGAAACAATTAGAACTATCATTGCTTTGGTAGCATGAAAAGGCTAGAAATTATGGCAAATGGATGTCAAGAATGCTTTCTTGAACGGTGATTTGGTTGAGGAAGTATATATGGAGCAGCCTAAAGGCTATGTTCATCCGCACTTTCCTACACATGTATGTAAGCTAAAAAAGGTTTTACATGGACTGAAACAGGAACCTAGAGCATAGAATGCTCAGATCAATAGTTATTTATAGCAACATGGATTTAGATTGGGTGATGCAGATCACAATCTGCTCATGAAGAAGACATATCATGGATATGTGTTTCTAGCGGTTTATGTAGATGATCTTATCATCATTGGAGATGATGAAGAGGGCATTGTTGAAATTAAATCATCACTGGAGATGATGAAGAGTATTTTCTTGGGATTGAGGTAGTCTTTATGCCTCAAGGTATATGGCTGCTACAGAAGTAGTATGGTCTTGACATGCTAGATTCCAACGAGTAGTAAGTTCAAGTGTCTCATCATCTACAAGACTGAGGTCAATCATAGCAAATAATTTTGCAAAAGTGATAAACATGCAACCAAATTGGAGTAACCAACTAGTTGTTGAGGACTTGTCCTGCGTGACCAAGTATGTTGCCATGCTACTGAGAGAGTGACAAATCAACAAAGATTTGAGACCAAAAGGTGGATTAGGAGTGCTAGAACTCATTTGAAGATGAAAGGGTCCCTACGGTCAGGTTGGATCGTAGTTAGGGTTACCTGATCCAATTGGAGAACTGGGCATGAGAGCGCGGCCAAGGTGGATGCCTTAAATGAGTTGGAGGGTTATGAGGGGTTAGTGAAATAGGATTAGGAGAGGAATCCAAAGCAAAAGGTGGAGATGGGGAGTCAAAGGGAGGCATGATAAGTGACTACTTAGGAAGTGGTTGGATAAGTGGGGCAGAAGGGGATGTGGAATCTAACTAGACAGGAGATGGCATGACTGGGGGTGGAGATGAGTGAGAATCTCACAGAGATGAAGGTTGACACTTATATTGGCATGAAGCATTCGGGGATGAAGCCCAAGGAAAAGTGATGGATAAAAATTTAGATCGTTTGGGAATCCAAATGGAGGCATAGCCCTTGTAATAGCCCTATGTCTCCAAGAGAGAGCGTGCCACCCAACACCAGGAGATTGTTGCCCTTGGAGGAGTCTTGCGACATCAAAATGGCATCCTATGCAATGGTTGTGAGGATTGTGAAGCAGGAGATGGAATGGGTGATGGGAGATGAGGTTGCCACCACTGGAAGGCAAGAAACTTCATAGGTGTGGGCTTGGAGGTGCAACTAATAGGAGGATCATGGTGATGGTGGGCTTGGAGTAATTGACAAATCAAGGAGCTACCAGATTGCAAAAGGGTGGGATGAGGAGGTGTTATGTGCCTTGCAAAAAGATACCCTATTTACTGCAAAGTAGAGAAAGCAGAAAAAGAGGCATTTAGAGGAAAAACAGAAGGCAGAAAAAAGGAAAAGGTGCCTCAATGAGCCCAAAGCGAGAAGGCACACCTCTAAATATAAAGATGCGGCCAAAATCTTTTGTAAAAGAGTGCTAGTCTCCCTCGTATGCAATTTATAACCATGGACGGGTGGTAGGACTAAGCTAGGAAGTTAGGGAAAAGGGAAAAAGGGCCTAGAAGGGGATGACCGCCAAAGGGAAAGAGGGCATGTATATAAGTCAAAAAGTTAATGGAAACTCTCATTCTTGGTGTGTGGAAAAAAAGCTTCTTCTTCTCCTCTTCTTCTTCTTTCCTTCTCATGTGCTTGAGTGAGGGAGTGAGGGAGTGTGAGAGAGTGAGAGAGTGAGTGTGTGAGAGTGAAGGATTGAGGAGAAGAAACTCCCCATCTCCTCTCTTCATCTTCTTCTCTTCTCTTGGCTTCTCTTGTCTCATGTGGCTATGGAGGATGGAGCTTGATGGAGAGGGATTGAGGTTGCTTGAGATTTCCTCGAGGATCGTGGAGCTACCGGTGTGCAAGAAAGAGGAGGGTACTCGATCGAGCATCAAGGTAAGCTCACTACACCCCATAGGTAGGGAGAGCATGTCAGCTATGTGAGAGGTAGCCATGGCCTCTCTACTTGAAACACTTGACCAATAAGCAATCCATAGGTCCTGGGGGTTGAGTGAGAGAGCTCCCTTCATTTTGGTTCCATTGCTAGGATCGAAGATTCGAGCCTTGAGCGCAGTGTGCTTTGAATCGAGCATGGAAGTAGGGTTTCATCCCCGAACTGGTGCTTGAGGTAGATAAGAGATTTAGGAGTGTTAATCGTCGAAAAAAAGTAAGTATTTTTGGGTTTGGATGTGTAGATAGGTAGGCTAAAGAAGCATGAACATTATCTTGTGATTTTTGCTTGCATTAGGTAGGATAGGATCAAAACAGTGTGAGCAGAGAGTAGGGTTTTTGCTATTGTATAACAAGCTAAAATAGGGAAAAGAAAGAGATTGGGACACTTGATTTTGGAGCTACTCTTGTGATTTAAGTATGCAAAAACCTCCCTTGTATGTCATTGTTGCTATCTAGAAAGCCTTGTAAGAGGCTGTGAGGCGTGCTTAAAGGAATCAATCAAAATCCTCACATTGTGCCCTGTCACTTTGTAGTTTGGACTACTATATCTAAGTTCGGCTCCTAGAATCGGCCAGTCAGACCATTCGATTGGGAGAGTCAGACCATATCCCTTGGTTCGATCGAATCGCTTGTCTAGTTGGACACCCAATCGCCAGTTGGATCAGACCAGTGTACAACTCGGACCAGTTATCCACCAGTTGGACACCCATTCTAACATAAACGCTTAGTCAGGGGCCAGCAATCTAACCATCTTAAGAATTGGACCACCATTTGAAATTGGACTAAGTTGTCTGATTGGACCACTTTTTGGGGTCGCGGACCAGCCCAGTCGGACTGTCCAACCCTGAGAGTTGGACCCCCCCAGAATCGGACAGTTTGATTCTGGGAATTGGACCAAGAAACTAGAACACAAAAACATAGAGAGAGGACCTATGGCTCAGTCCCAGGCCAATCAGCTTAGATTCCAAGACACCCCCAGAAACCCACCCAACCTGTAGAGGCCAAAAAACAAGGAGAACAACAGCTGAATGGCCTAGAGGCAACCTCTACCAGCCTAGACTTGTAGCCCAAAGTTGGCCTCTAGACTATAACCCATCCTTGATAGAGCATAGAGAGAGGAACATAAACCCCGGACAATCCTTAGGAGTGACTAGAGACCATGCTTAGAGACATACTAGGTCGTAGACAAGCCAAGGGGGTAGCCATACATGTATGATTGTTTTGTTTTGTTTGTGCACCCCACAATGATTTCTTTTACACAAGTGCACCAAACAAACAGAAAGCCTAATTTTTCATCGTCCACAATAGAGTACCTAGCACTGAGTGTACATAAGTTGAGGACTATTTTCAATAACAAGGAACACACTCAGACGTAATAACTCAAAGGAACCCACTAGTAGGAGGAGGCCCCAAAATGTAGTCGGGTGCCCTGGAGCTCCATTGATAGGACCTCTGGAAATGGTGACAAGACCAACACGACAGCAAGATTGAGGGCAAGGCACTACTGAAGCTAATCAGACTGATTGATAACCTTGTGGAGCGGGAGGCAGAGATGATGTCAGGAGCGACCACTGGAGATGACCAGCTGGACTTGGGTGAATTCCCAATCGTGGTCCAAGACATGGTCAACGAATATGACTTGCTAACCAAAATAGTAATCCACGGTAGGCTAGTAAAGGAGGTAGTGGCAAGCCTAAAGGAAGAGAGGAAAGCACTTAGGAAAGCATTGCAAGGCATAGCCGCCTACAGTCGTGAGCACAGAGTTAGGAAGCTGTAGCAGGACATAGACATGCATGAGGCCAGACGTGTGCTAGCACTAGCTAACAGAAGCAAGGTAGGACCAAACGTGGAGAGACACAAAGTGCTAGAGGTAGATCTTATGCTAAGGGAGCTTGTGACCAAGTGGCTCATGGACAACACGACTGCCAAACATAGTCTAGTAGCACTAGTGACCTTGCTACTCTTAGGCCTAGGAATTACTAAGGGGGCAAAGAGCCAATAAAAAATCCTTGCAGTTGCTAAGCAGTTGGACAAGTAGCAGCCTAGTAGCAACCCATACAGCTTCATGGAGTAGTTCAAGCAAGTTTGCGAGGCCAACAATCTCACGGACCTTGCACAACACTCCCAAGCTTTTGGGCTCTGTTTAGGCAATAGAGGTAGGATGTGGTACACTAGATTAGACACGGCAGAGTGAGCGAACTTTTCCCAACTAAAAGATCTCTTCATAAAGAGATTCTCGGAATCAGGGTACTGTGAGAACCTCATAGTTCAACTGATGAATGTCAGTCAAAAGGACAAGGAGGACATAAGAGACTACATCACTTATGTGCGTAGTCTCTTCAAGAGAATTCCAATGAATGAGTGGCCCAATGAAAGAGTTGTCTCCATCATATTCATAAATGGAATTCATAGTGATAAATTGTAAAAAGCCTTAGCAAGCAACTCCAGCTTGCAATGAGACGTGCTAGCTAGGGTCTTTGACGAAGCAATTAGGGTGCATGACCAGCTAAGAGAGATGAGATCTTGAAGCTTGAATTGTGATAACTGCGATGACTCTAGTCAAAGGACCTCGGAGAGGACCACAACCTATAGCGAGAGATCAGTCCCTAGCACGCAGGACAAGGGGAAGAGTATAGATCAAGGCCAGGAGCTAGTCGATGTGAAAATGGAGCTAGCACGATTGCAGGAGTTGGTGAGGAAACCAGTGCGACCGCACATCCAATGTGTGCATTATGGTGGCAACCACCTTTTGACCAAGTGCTAGGTATCTAGATCTAGACCTTGCACAAATTGTGGTAGGTTCGGCCATGATGCCATGCACTGTAGGTTTCCTAGGAGATTCCCCTATGTCCAGCAGTATAATTTGCCCTACCTAGGGAACATGCCGCCAAATTTCGTTGGAAGAGGAGCCTAGCTAGTGCTCCTAGTACCAGATGACACAAGACTAGCCATCCCTAGGATGGAGATCAACCTGACAAGCATAGCCAGGCCACCAAGACCCTACGTAACCCATCCACCGAGTGATGCTCCAATCCATTATGTGGAGGAGCCTAACAAAGAAAAAGCCTATGTGAACCCTTATGTTTTGTACGAGGTAATCTAGTCTTGATGGACTATCAACCAGTACCTGAGAATTGGATTTTAGGACCTGATTTGGACCCGTTCTTGAAG
This sequence comes from Lygodium microphyllum, assembly GCF_053477565.2. NCBI lineage: Eukaryota > Viridiplantae > Streptophyta > Polypodiopsida > Schizaeales > Lygodiaceae > Lygodium > Lygodium microphyllum. Next base: position 38,264,965 of record NC_141140.1, on the reverse strand, counting down.
CATTGAAGCTTGTTTTGGAGCCAAAAAGTGCCCGAGAGGTGTTAAAGAGCCAATTTTCATGAAAAATCAAATGGTGGCAGATGGCTGAGCTAGAGTTTTTCTGGAGGCATTTCAACATCAGGAATCTAACACAAGTCTCAATTCATCAATCGGAGGTCATTTGACTCTCCATTTAATCCCTGCAAGGTTTGGAATTATAAAGCAGCTATACTGGATCGAGAAGTTGTAAAGTGCATGGGAGAGACCAGGTTGATGGAGTTCGATGCCACGAAGCCATCTATCCAATCGGATTACAAATCAGAGTTCGTTTGTGTGGGAGCTTTCGCTCAACCACCAAGACCCACGGACCGCTTATTGTTTCAAGCATTCCAAGCGAGCTCTAATGGCTATCTTTCACCTAGCAGATGCGCCGTCGATCCTACGAGTGTAGTGAGCTTACCTTAATGCCGATATGAGTTGCCTCCTCTCTCACACACGCCAGTAGCTCCACGATCCTAGATGCAAGCTCAAGCATCCTCAAGCCTCCTCCACCTCCAAGCTCCATCCTCCATAGTCGTGCACGCAAGAAGAGAGAAGAGAAGAGAAGAAGAGAAGGGGAGATGGTGAAGAGCTTCACCCTCTTGATCCCTCACTCTCACACACTCACTCCCTCACACTCTCACACTCCCTCTCTCAAGAGCGCACACGAGCAAGAAGATGAGAAGGAGAGAAGAAGAAGAAGACTCTTGTTGCCACACACCAAAAGAATGAGCTATCATTCACTTTTTGAACTTTATATATAAAACCCTAAAATCCCATGGGCACCCATCCCTTTTTTACATGACCGGCCATTGTGACAAGGTCCTTTTTCCATTTCCCTCTTCTAGCATTGTGCCTCTGGCCTACACCCATCTAATATTTTACAATTGGCACAGGAGGGATCCTGGTGCTCTTTTACAAGAGTTTTTCGAGTTTTTTGAGGCACTTTTTTTCCCGGTTCATCTTTAGAGGTCGCATGTGCATCTTTGCTCTTTTTCCATCTTCCTTTTGCTTTTTCCTTCATTTTTATGCCATCTCGACTTGGGGTTAACATTATCCCCTCCTAGACGGGTGCCAGTCCCATGGCACTTCGGCATTGGGTTGGTGTAAGGATGAGGGCCACATGTAAACTTAGGTTCTTGTGTAAGCTTAAGAATGATGTTTGTCGGAGAAGCTAACTGGATGTCATGGGTTGACAAGGGCCTCCGAAGTTGGTGGTTTGACGCTTTTGGGGTGCCTGAAGGAGAAGGTGCAGTGCTCTACCTAAGGGTGGTGCTTTCCTCAGGGTGTTGGTGCATTGTGCTCGTGCTAGTGGAATGGGGAGGTGGGTCTAACCGCAGGCGAGCCTGGGTGATGTCCCACACTTGAGGACCCCATTTGTGCCAAGGGGGTGTGGTGCCAATGGCTTAGGGGGATAGGTCTAACCATAGGTGAGTGTTACCTCCCTAGGTGTATCCTACCCTTGATGTGCCCTAAGTGTGAAGTGGGGGATAAAAAAGGGCTAGGGGTTGGGAGTGGAGTCGGCCGACCGAAGCCATTGGACACGCCTAACTTAAGAACCCCTAGGTGTAGTGATTGTGCTTTTTGTGGTAATAAGTGCTTCTACAAGTGGGTGATGTTGACCAGTCAATTTTTTATTTTTTATTTGGTGGAATGAATGACAACTAGGCCTAATCCTCTTCGTCTGAACAAGGGGGGAAGGAGGGCGGATGGATTTGCGCAAAAATTGGTGGCTTTGCATGTACCCTTTCAGGTTCATGCGGACGTGGAGAGAGGTGGTGGAAAGGAAGGGGTGATTACACCTAGTGAATTGGCTGTCACTCATGTCCTCTAGGAGAGCTAGGCAAAAGGAAGGTAATAAGCTAGCTCTCATCATTAAGCATGCCATAGCGCGGCTATCAATAGGATTGGGATCAAAAAAGAGGGGAGGCAAGCCATTCTCGTGTGGTGCCGGATCTTGCTTGAGTAGGAGCTTAAGAAGCCGAAGGTAATTACATGTAGTTATGAAAGCGGGATCGGGACAGGAGGAGAATTCCACGAGGAAGCATGTCATGGAGTTGGTTAGGCTTCCTAAATCAAAAAGGAGGGCATCCTCGAAGGAGGTGGCATTGGAATTGTAGATGATGGGGAAGTCATGCCTCCCATGAAGGTGGTGACAAAATCCACGCCTACCCTACGAGGATACGCCATGAATCTGGGGTCATTCCTCTCATAGGGTATGGTTTTGCAAAATGCCATCCAGGCAACCATGTTAATATCGCAGATTTGCCTTCTCCAGAGGGGTTGGCAGTTGTAGCCCCTTACTGTGTGTGGCACTTTGAACACTTTGTCTTGCCAAAATTCTGCTTCCTCCGTGCCCCACAGAGTGGGGGTCTTTGCCCTGTCGTCCAGCCATTTTTGGCCCAGTCGGCTGCCAGCTGCCAGCTGCGATCACCTCCTCCATTACTTTGATTGGCAGGACCCTTCTCAGGCTATTAGGCATAAGGAAGCTGAAAGAGAAAGGGTCCTTTTTGATTTCTTGCCATTCCTAGACCACCAGCTCTGCGTGGAATTGTGTTGGGAGGTCATCGGGGCATGGTGGGAGGGATGCGAATGGCCGCACGACTGGTTTGGCCTGCAACCGCCTTCTGGCTTCTTCCACCAATTTTTTCTGTCTCTCCTTGAGTGTGGCTTGTCTGTCCAAGGGCAGGTCAAGTGGTTGATGTTCCTGAATGCGAGGCAGGGGAGTTGTGAGATTACATCTTCTCGGAATCTGCCCATGTCGAATTCAAGTTCGGCTTCCTCCCCCTACCGGTTTTCCTTTGGTGCTCTCTCTTCAAATCCTAAGGCATCCACTTCCTAGGGGGTTTAGGCCGGCCAGCAATAGGTATTTCCATTGCTCATCCAAGCTCAGCCTAACCTCCACAGGTCGGGGTGGCATTTGCAGTCCTGCGTGTAGGGCTCTGCGTGCAATGCTGAGCTTCCTTTGTGCCACCTCCAACGGCTCTCCCTCCTCTGGGCGGGTAGTGTCCATGATGGTGTCGAGGAAGGATTTTTTTTGGGCACCGAAGGCCACTTGGGCGGGTTCTGCCTTGCTCTCTGCAATGATCTTTTCCTTTTCTACCAAAGCAAGGCATCGTGCCAGTGTCTTCACCCTCTTTTCATTATGCACCGCCCACTCCTCTACTTTCTTGTTCATTTCCTACATGCTCTCCCCTTGCTTCAGGGTCAGTATCATGAGCCTTTGCTCTTGGTCCTCCAATTCCTTGATCAGCGTCTCATGTTCTTCTCTTTCAGAGTTCAACTGATTGGTTAGGCACTCAATCTCTTCTTGCTGCTCCTCCATGTCCTGCTTTCTTTTCTCATCCCTAGCGTTGAGCTCAGCCATGAGCTCTTCAACTTTAGAAGTTTTTGCAATGAGCTCCTGATATTGCATTATGAGGAGCGTATGTTCTCTTTGCATCTTCACCAGCTCCTGTGTTTCATTCTCGAGCTGCTGCCTCCAATGCTCTTCTCTGTCATCCTTAGCCTTTATTTCCTACTTGAGATCCGTGATCTCCCTTTGCTGCATGGCTATCATCCTTGTTTTGTCAAGCTGGAAGGTGGCTATTGATTCCTTCTCAGCTGCCAACTCAGCCACAGTTATTTTTCGTTTCTCCTTAGCTCTCTCCAACTGCGAGAGTAGCTCGGCGACGTATTCATCGTAATTTGCTAGCGGCATCATCGTTGTTTGAATGGGTGTTGTTGAGGCCTCCACCTTTTGTCGTTTAGGATCTTGCCTAGACTCTACATCTGTGGTCGGTCGCTTTTGCCCTGTAGCCGTAGTTTCAATGCCTCGCCCCTTGGGCTATCTCCTTGTTAATCAAGTACTGCATCCATGCCACAAGATTCGATATGTCTGTACTGGTGGGGATGCTGGGGGTGATGGTGGTTGGCTCAGTGGGAGGCACCAATAGAGTAGGAATTGGGTGCATTGGGGCTTTGCCCTTGCCCTCAGTGACGGCGGGTGGCACAATCTCCGGCACTTGTGTGCTTGACCCAGGCCTTTCTTCTCTATGTGGGCTCAAACTCCCTAGTTCGTCTGCTCTGCTTTGTTGTTCTATGGACCGGCATGTAGCTTCAGCTAGGTCCTCTTCCTCCTTCCTTCTTAGTTCTTCCTCTTCTTCATCAGCCTTTCTTTGCCTTTCCTCTACTCTTCCTTCTTTTTCTCTTTTTCTTCCTTTTCCTTTCTTTTTCTCTCCTTTGCCTCCTGCTTTGATGCCTTCTTAGCCTTTTTGTAATTGCTCCTTTTCCTTTTCTTCTTCTTTTTTTTTCTTCTTCTCCCTCTCCTTGGCCTCCCTAAGGGACTCTCTCTTGGCCTTCTCTAAGTCCTCTTTCTCTTTTCTGTGGCCTTCATCATCCTTTTTCTTCCTTTGAGTGGTCTTCTTTTTGGGTTTCTTGGTCACCTTCCTACTTTCGTGTTCTTCCCCTTCTTCATCTGTTTCAGTTCTATCGGTAGATTTTTCTCTGTCCTGGTGAGGGGGTGTCCTATTGGGCGTTTCTCCTTCTCCCTCCTCTGCATTCTGCGTCTCTCTTACTGCCTCTTAGATGAGCATAGTCAAGACACCTCCATACCCATGTAAGAGGCTTTGGATGAAGCTTTCTTCCTTTTTGTAGCTTTGGAGGCTAGAGACCCTCCACCTGCTGGCACACTTCCTAAAGCCAATGCTTTAGCTGCCTGGTTGATAGTTTTTTGTACATACCCATTCCAGTCAACTTCGTCCACAGTGTGAGCCGCTATGTTCTCCAGCACAGGCACGCCGATTTGATGCATCAGGGAGTTGTAGCGCTGGTTGGAGAAGAGCACATGTATCAGCTTTGCTTGCAGCCTAGCTTCTGCGTCGGGGATGTCTAGGATGCTGATGCCGTCATTGGTGAGCACCTCCTCCTTTTTCATTTTAAGCATAGCATAGATATCCCTCTTCTGTTTTCTCTTTATCTTTGGCTCCAATCCCAATGCCTTCTCCACCAAGGCTGGGTCTAGATAGACCTGCACCTGGTTGGCACTTTCTCCTCTACCCACCGTCACTATGCCGCATTCTTGGTCTGGGTCATATGATCTGAGGAATTCTACACACTTCAGGTGATCCGGCTCTTGTGAGAATTTTTCAAGGTACTTGCTGAGGTTACATTGCTCGACCACCCTTCTAGCTGCTTCCTCCCTAGCCACCACAACCTCTATGTTGCGAACGGTTTCGAAACTTAAGCTAGCTGAAGGCGCAGTTTTCTAGGTAGATACAATATTGCTCTCTTTCCTCGTCTGTGAACAGGAGTCGGTGGGCATGGTCTTGCTGCAACATCTTTTGTTCCTATCATAAACCGTAATTTTCATTAGTGCTTGTGACATAATAATTTGCTGAAAAAGAAAAACTCTATGCTTTTGAATGAATTCATTAAGATCCAATGTAGATTCTCCTTTTCAGACTTTGACTTTTTGCCCTTTACTTCAAAATTTTCATGCCCTTTTCCTACCCCATCCATTTTCCATAATATATGACTATGTGCCTCACTACTTTGATTTGATTTACTGATTCTGATTTGATTCACCTTATCCCCTCCCCTTCCAGCTTGAGAAGAATCCTTCCTAGGATTTAGGGTCAGAAGGTTAAGGGATTTTGGCATGGGGGTATAGGGGTTACTTGTGAAGGAGCCAAGTATAGAAATTGGGATTGTATTCCAAATGAGCTTCACGGTCCAGGTCAAAGGGTTTAATCCCCACTTGGGTGATGTATGTGAGAACATCTGTTAGGAAGTCACCAGAGTTGACTTGGCTAGCAATGTGTAACTCTTCCTCGGTCAACAAGAGGTCGAGGTAGGGGTGTCCTTTGATGTGTTCTTCTATAGGATGGCCCCGAAGAGTGGTTAACACTCGATATGAGGTTGGCACGACATATGTATGGTCATACTCTGTTGTTTTGATAGCGTGGCGCTACTCAACATTGGTCATTATTCGGCATCCTTCAACTTCCCATTGCAACCTAAGAGTGTACCAATGCCTTAAGAACTGGGATTCCGTCTCAGCAAGTCTTGACAGCTCTGCAACTTTGTGGTTAGTGATGGCAGAAGTGGTTCACTGATCATACGACGTGATGAGGTGTTGTTTGATTGCTTGCTCTTTGGAGATCTCAGTGCTGAGCAATTCAGTAGCACAGGTAGCGGCTTTTGCGAACATGAATTCAAACGTTTCCCAAGAACAAGGCATCATTTGAACTTCGGTTGTGAAGGATTCATCCAACAAGCCTAAGTCCAGGTGATCATAGCTCAGAGCTAGCGACACAAAAGTGACATCCAGTCGCTTAATGCAATCCACCACGTCATCCCCTATTTCTTCAGCTAAATCACCTGCTAGTGTGAGAAAGGATTTCCTCTCGTAAGAGGGTCTAAGGCCTGCGCGGGTGGTTGGGGTTTGGTAGGACTTAAGCCTTTGGCAACGAAAAGTTGCGGTTGTGAGTGTTCTTAAGCTTGCAATTGGGTCGCTGGGACTATGGCTGGGTTAGCAGTAGCCTTGAGTGACGGCCCACTGCTTTCAGGATGGATTTGGAAAGTCAGATTGACTCTAGCGGGTGATGACTCTTGTGATGGTGGCTATCTCTTGGGTCGAGAGGCTTGGGCGACTCTCTTGGGTTCATGCGTGGATAAACTTGATGGTTGCAGGTCAGGGAAGCTTTACGACGTGTGGTTTTGAGTTTTTACAGTTTTTGGGATGATTAAGCTTGAGGCTGGCATATGAGTGGTGCCTTTGGCCATGTAGGCCTTAGTATCCATATCCAAGCATTGCCCTCATAGTAGCCTTGTGCATGCAAGAGGGCTTTGGGGACCCATCTTCGACTGATTACGCATCTATTCCTATAATTGCATTTGGGCCTCCTAGGTTTAGAGTTTCTTGTCTTATGAGGGCAGGAGTGTCGACTCCGAGACGGCTGTTGCGGCTGTTTAGGCATCCATTGAAGGCGAGGTTATGGGGCCTTAGCTTTGGGTTCTATGGGTTGCGGTCTATGAAATTCAGGGAGTGGCGGCCGCGCACTACCCCCTCCTTAGACTTGACTATATATGTTTCTATATGTGGCTTTGTGGCCCGGGATGAGGTCGCGCAGCCCTTGCTGAAAGCTGTAATAATGCGCATGTTTGGTTGGCAGTGACCGTGATATGGAGGTATGCGGGCTCTACGACTTCCTCATCCTCATCGTCGATTTTAGTGATTGTGGCTACCTGTACTTTGCCAAGCGGTTCTAACATCGATGGCTCATGCAAAGGATGCGTAGGAGGGTAGTACTTCTTGATACAACTGCCATTGAAGAAGCCTATTCCTTCACCGTCTAGGATCTCAAGTTCGACATTGCCTGTTCGGCTAATTGCACAAACTTTGAAGGGTCCAAGACCTCTAAATTTTATTTTTTGCTTATGCCCCTTAACTGAGTAGAGGAGCACTAAGTCACCCTGTTCGAACTCGCGCTACTTGATATGCTGGTCAAACTAGCTCTTGCATCGGGCTTTCTCACAGATCAGTGCATGGGTGGCTAGAAGACGAGTCTCTGAGAGGCGTTTGAGTTCAACTAGGCATTGTGTCCATGCATCCTTCCCTTCCCATCATTCTTGAAGTGCTATTATCAGGCTAGGAACGAAGAATTCTAATAGTAGAATTGCTTCTGTTCCATATGTCAGCCTAAAGGGGGTTTGACCGACAGTTGTTTTATAAGCTGTGCGGTAAGCCCACAAAGCTACCATCAGCTTGATGTCCCAGTTGTTGCATGAAGCAGAGACAACCTTGGTTAGGACATTGACAAGAATCTTATTCGTTGATTCGGCCTGGCCATTTGCCTGAGGGTAGTATGGGGAGGATTTGCGATGGATGATGAGGAAGGTGGACAGGAGATGCGCGACCACTTCATTGATGAAGTGCGTGCCTTGATCATTGACCAGTTCGATGGGGTAGCCGAATCGTGAAATCACTTGCTCCCATAAGAACTTAGCAGTCATTCTAGCATCGTTTTTTCATGTTGCTCTTGCTTCTGCCCATTTTGTGAGGTAGTCCGTGGCCACAATGATGTACTTGGCCTGCGAATACTGTGCCACCGGACTGATGGGTCCAATGAAGTAAATTCTCCATTTTTCGAAGGGTTATTGAGTAATAACTGGGGTTAATTCCATTTGATCCTTGTGAATTGGAACCTTCATCTTGGCACTCATCACAGTGCTTGACAAATCGTGCTGCGTCACGGAAAAGCGTGGGCCACCACAGTTGAGATTGCAGCACCTTTCATGCTATCGTATCCCCGCTAAAGTGCCCTCCAATAATGCCATTGTGTGCCTTTGAGAGCACATCGTACATCTCATGCTCGCAAACACATCTACGCAACAATCCATCTTGCCCTAGCTTATAGAGTTGGCCTGCAATAAGTTGATAGGGCTGGATCTTAAGGATTAATCGCCTAAGTCGGGCTTTTTCTATCGGTTGGTCAGGTAGTTTGTGCTCAAGCACTTGGACTATGTCATCTGTCCAATATGGCATTAGATCAGCCTTAAATAGATCTCTTTCACTGGAAAGGTTAAACAGATGGGCGTCGGGTAATTCATCAACAACACCTTGTCCAGCAGCTTCTCCGGTGGGAATGCATGACATGTGATCAGCCATGTAATGTTGTTTTCCCTTTCATACCACCATGGAGAAGTCAAACTCTAAAAGCAGAAGGAGCCATTGAGCTATGCATTTTGTAGCGCAAGGTTTGTTTACTAGATAGAGCAAGGCTTGATGGTCCATGAAGAAGGTAAAGGGCGTGGCCAAAAGATAATGCCGAAATTTCTTCACACAGCGAATACCATGGCTAATCCCTCTCTTTCCGTCGTCGAGTAGTTCATTTCCGTCACAGTGAGTTGTCTGCTAGCAAAGCTCACTGGATAGTCTAAATTGTGTTCGCCAGGTTGGCACAACACTGCCCCCATGGCAAACTTAGAAGCATCGATATGCACATGGAAAGTAATGGTCCAATCTGGGGCTCGTAGGATTGGTGTTGTGGTTAGAGCCTTCTTCAACTCTTTGTATGCCCGTTGGTATGCTTCAGTCCATTTGAAGACAATAATAAGCTTGTACAAGGGTCTGGCAATCAACGCATAATTCAATACAAACCGCCGATAGTATACAGTATAGCCTAGGAAGCATTGAACTCCCTTGTATTTGTTTGGGGATGGAGGGTCAACAATAACCCTGACCTCGAGAAGTCAGTGGCAATGCCGTTCTTCGACACCACATTCCCTAGGATGCATCCATGCTTCACCCAAAACTGGCACTTTAAGGGGTTCAAGGAGAGATGATATAATCAACACCGCTCGAAGACTGCTCGGAGTTTGTCTAGGTGTTCGATCCAGGTCGAGTGGACACAGAGGTCATCGACAAAGACTTCTAACTCCTTGCGAATCATGTCCTTAAAGATGGTGCACATGAGGCATTGGAAAGTGGTAAGGGCATTAGTCAACCCAAAGGGCATGACTATGTAAGCAAAGACGCCCCACTCAGTGGCGAAGGCCGTCTTATGCCTGTCCGCAGGATGCACTTGCATCTGGTTGTACCCTGAGAAGCGGTCCAAAAAATTGTAGGCTTCTTTTCCTGCCACTCTCTCAAGCATGTGCTCGGTGTATGGCAACGGATAGTTGTCCCTCTTGGTAGCAGCGTTCACCTTCTTGTAATTGACGCACAGTCGGATTTTTCCATTCTTCTTCATCACGATGACTATGGGTGATACCTAGTCTGTGTGCTCAATTTTGTAAATGAATCCCGCTCTCATCAGCTTATCAATCTCTTCTTTGACAGCATGAGCGTGTTTTGGATTCATAGGGTACAATCGCTTCTTGACGGGCGTTGTGTCTGGCGTCATGGGTATATTGTGAGTCAGACACTCAGATCTACCTCCTTAAGCTCTTCTAAGGACCAGGCAAACACGTCTATGTACTCTCGCAAGAGAGCAATAAGACTCATTTCTTCTTCATCAGTCAAGTCATCGGCAATAAAGACTAGTCGGGGTGTTTCCCCTTCCTAGGCTAGGTCCACCTCCTTGACCTTGGCTGGTCCCTCGATTGGTTCGCTCGTCCGCGCTTGATGTTTTGTACCTAACAGAACTACTACCATATCCCCTTTTGTGAATTTCATAAATCGTTTAGGGAGGTCTTGCGGTTTTCGTTGTTCTTCTGTTCGTGTATCCCTGGGTTGTTTTGCCTTTTCTTGCCTTAATCGTCTGTGCCTCAAGTGGATAGGTAGGTCCCCCTTGGTGTGTCTGGTTGTGGGCAACCTCAAGATTTCTAGATCACTATCCAAACTAACCTCCGATTCAGAGTCGAATCCTCCGTCTTCACTAGAAGAGGTGGTCTCCCCTGGTGGGCGCAGTTCAGATGGTGATTCAGTCCTAAGTACTGATGTCGTTCCTGGCTAGGCTAGGCCTGCTTGCTCAAGGTCTATGGCTCCTACGTGTTCCAACCAGGCGTGATCACACTCCATGTGCATGACTTCTCACTCCATCCTGAAGATACTCTTTTTTTGTGGCTTGGAGTTTGCTCGTATTTGCTCTATTTCTTGTCCTTCAGTGTTGTATTCCACGGTATCTCCCTGAAGGATTGGCAGTCTTCGTATTCATCATTAGAATCCTGTTCATCAGACTGCTCGTCGTCTCCTAGGGCTTGGTATATCTCTTGCCATTGGTCAAGAACTAGGGCCCAGTTATACATGAGGTTTAAGCCATGCACTCTGTTCCATTGCCACTTGGATTCATCTAAGAGATCCTGGAGTGGTTTGAAATTTGCAGCTTGTCCATTAGGTATTCCAGTATCTCCTGGAGTTCCCTTTTGTTGGTTGGGACTTGGAAGTTGACGGGCTTCGGTTTTCCATGAAGGCTTCCTTCCATCATGCAAATTGGTACACGGAGGGTGTGTCATTAGCCTTGCCGATTGTTTTAATGGCTTGCTCATATGCCTGATGGCTTTCGCTTTGGGCAACCAATGAAGAGATGAGTGATTTCGCACTCTGCACATCTTTGGTGAGCCTTGTCTCTGTTTTACTGCTCCCTTTTAGGGCAACGTGATGAGACATGACCTGGGTGACCACGTCCAACAAGTGATTGGATCCTCTGCATCTGCCCTCCTAGGCCTTTACCTCGTCCTCTTCCCAATGCCATCACCAGTACTGGTTGATAATCCATGAGGACTGCGTTGCCCTCGTCATCATGCGAGACGTAGGGGTATACGTAGGTCTCTTCTTCAATTGGTTCTTCCACATAGTGGACAGGAGCATCACTCGGTGGATGGGTTACGTAAGGACCAGGCGGTCTAGGAATGCCTGTAGGATTTATTTCCATCCTAGGAACAGTCGGCTTAATGTTGTTAGGCGCAGGGAGGGCCAATGGGGCTCCCCTTCCGAAAAATGGCTACGGCCTGTTTGCTAGGTAGGGTTGGCCGTATGGTTGTGAGTATGAAATTCTTCTTGGCAATCTACAATGTGCGATGTCATGACCGAACCTACCGCAATTAGCGCAAGGTCTTGACCTAGGGTCTTGACACTCGGCTGGCAAGTGGTTTCCGCCACAGTGTACGCATTGGACGTGTGGGGCGCATTGGTCATCTCAACATGTCTTGCATTTTGGCTAATTCCATCTTAACATCAGCCAAGTCTTGGTTTGTCTTGGTGGTTTTTCCCTTATCCTGGTATGATAGGACTGATCACTCACTCAAGGCTGATGCTCTCTCTGATCTTTGCGATTTTGTCTCTTCTAGGTTTGCACTTCTGGAGCTCTGCTTCTTCAGCTGATCGTCAACTCAGATGGCTTCCTCAAAGACCCTAGCTAGCATGTCTCGCTGCAAGCTCGAGTTGCCTGCCAAAGCCTTATATAGTTCCTCATTCTGAATCTCGCTAATGAATACAGTTGATACTGCTCTTTCAGTCGGCCGCTCTCCAGTAGGGATTCTCTTGAAGAGACTCCGCACATGGGTCACGTAATCGCGAATGTCCTCCTTCTCTTTCTGCTTGACGTTCATCAAGCGTACTAGTAGATTATCAGAGTATTCGGGCTCGGCAAATCTCTTAATGAAGAGATCCTTGAGGCCATCAAAGTTGGCTCGCTCTATGGTATCTAAGCTCATATACCACGTCCTACCCTTGTCGCCCAAGCAAAGCCCGAACGCTTGAGAGCGTTGAGTTAGGTCGTTGAGGCCGTTGGCTTTGCAGACTTGCTCGAACTTGGTGCGCAGATCGGACGCAGGTAGCTCACGTAGTGAATTTCCAAAGGTCCCCAAGAACAAAGTACTCTACTTTTTAGCACAAAAACCAATGTAAAAGCAAGCACGACATGAGACAAGAGACAAATTGGGTTGAATCTCCCCCATGCCTTGTGTGAGCGCTTCACAAAGCATGTATTTAATGTATATTTCCAATCTTTATGCTAAAAAATAGCCCAATTACAAAAATATGACAAGCTTTTAGCTTTTGAGTTTGCTTTCTACCAAAAATAAGAAAATAAAGCTAATGGACGGTGCCCATAGTGTCTGGCACGCCCAATCTCAATGTCCAAATAAAAATAACATATCCAGGCGCATAAGCGCATACAAAATAATAATAAATAATCAATGTCTCTATAGACATAACAAAATATAGGCGTGGCGCCTATCAAAATATAGTCCAAAGGTCGAAAACCCGCTAGACTTCAATGCTTTCCTCCGCACTGCTGCTATCTCTACACATCAACTGAAGCATTCACAATCGTTAGTAAAATAACACAATTAAACCGACAAAAGTGAATACCTAGCAGTCTTCAGCTACATAAATAAATCAACTGGTTAGAAATAAATCCTAACCTTAATTTATTACGAGTGCGCACTCTAAACTCATAAACGTTTATTAATTTAATATGCATTTTGCGGAATCACCCGCTATGGAATCACCCATGTACACACTAAATTAATGAAATGCCCGAAAAGGACAGGCGTCCCCATCAACTTCTCGCACAAAGAATCCTCTTTGCGTATGAGCCCCGGTCATCTAAGTTTACGGAATCCACCGTAAAACCTCACGGAATCCACCGTGGAATATGCCTCCTGGCATCATAGAGACAAATTGGGTTGAATCTCCCCCATGCCTTGTGTGAGCGCTTCACAAAGCATGTATTTAATGTATATTTCCAATCTTTATGCTCAAAAATAGCCCAATTACAAAAATATGACAAGCTTTTAGCTTTTGAGTTTGCTTTCTACCAAAAATAAGAAAATAAAGCTAATGGACGGTGCCCATAGTGTCTGGCACGCCCAATCTCAATGTCCAAATAAAAATAACATATTCAGGCGCATAAGCGCATACAAAATAATAATAAATAATCAATGTCTCTATAGACATAACAAAATATAGGCGTGGCGCCTATCAAAATATAGTCCAAAGGTCAAAAACCCGCTAGACTCCAATGCTTTCCTCCGCACTGCTGCTATCTCTACACATCAACTGAAGCATTCACAATCGTTAGTAAAATAACACAATTAAACCGACAAAAGTGAATACCTAGCAGTCTTCAGCTACATAAATAAATCAACTGGTTAGAAATAAATCCTAACCTTAATTTATTATGAGTGCGCACTCTAAACTCATAAACGTTTATTAATTTAATATGCATTTTGCGGAATCACCCGCTATGGAATCACCCATGTACACACTAAATTAATGAAACGCCCGAAAAGGACAGGCGTCCCCATCAACTTCTCGCACAAAGAATCCTCTTTGCGTATGAGCCCCGGTCATCTAAGTTTACGGAATCCACCGTAAAACCTCACGAAATCCACCGTGGAATATGCCTCCTGGCATCAGAACTGCTCAACAAAGTTGTATGGATCTCGTCATGGGGTTGATACTTATCGAGTTGTTTGGCAACAATAGGGATTTTAGACTGGCTCTTTGAGCCCTAGTTTGCTCCTAATTCTGTGAGCAGCGATGTTGCTAGAGCCGTGGCACTTTTCTATGTAGCCGTGTTATCGAGCATACACTTCATGAGAAGCTCTCTTAGCGTTAAGTCTCCTTCTAGTGCTCTCTCATGGTCCGTTCAATTTCTGCCAACACCTGCTGCACATCTCGCAACTCCATGCTTTACCTTTGGCTCCCAGCCTGCTGATCCCTATTGTATCCAGCCATGCTTTGCAATGCTTTTTGGGCCAGCTTTCTCTCCTCTTCTAGATCTGCGATGATAGCGTCTGCTATCCTGCCGCGGTGCTCATACCGGGCATGATCATCGTAACTGCTGACCAATTGCTGAATAGCATCCGGAAAGACTCCTAAGTCGAATTCCTCGTTAGATCTGCGGTCTGAACTTTCTTCTGCCATGGTCGAGTTCTCGTGCTCCACCAAGCTATCGATCAGGTTCAACACACTCGTCAAATCCACTTCGTTGGCACTCCTTGCTTGGTCCTACTTTGGGGGGCGATGGTTTGTCTATGTCTTGGGTCCTCTCCTACTAGTGGGTTCTTTGAGTGGTTTATCTAGGTGAGTTCCTTCAGTTATTGAATACAATCCTCAATTTGTGGCCACTCAATGTGTGTGTCTTTTCCTGTGCACTTGTGATCAATCAGGCTTTCAGCTTCCTTAAGTGTACTTCAAGTGCGGAAATTCAGGGTGAGTGCAGCAACCAATTTCTAGGCATCTTACGCACTCTCGCATTGTTTCAGGACTAATTGGCCGTCTTGGCAGGGTTTAGGGTTTCCCTAATATGTTGCCTCATTTTTTTTGTCCAATCAGGCTTTACAACTTAGCGGTTTGCGTCTAAGTCTCTGGGTCTCACAACTGCCTACTTCTAGCTGCTAAGCAGCTGCGCCCTACGATTTTGCATATTCCGTGTGCCAGAATCAAGTTCTGAGCATCCTAAGGGCTTTTGACAGTTTGCGCTGCTGAGTTCTAGCTAGGTCACATCAAATTTTTGAAAATTTGGTAAAAATCTACACTCAGCCCAACTGGTCCGAATTGCAAGGTCCAAGTGGGTTACTCGGACGGGCGGCCGAGGCACAGGGCCAAGTGCCGAATTCGGGACTTGGACAGGGTGGGCTCGGATAGGCAGAGGGGTGGACTCGGACAAAGTCACTCAGACAAATTGGCTCGAACAGGCTGAGTGGTCAATTCGGACAAGGTCGCTCGGATGGGCCGAGTCAATTGGGCCGAGGGAAGTGGGCCGAGGGTCGAGTTTGACACGTGGCAGAGGGCCGAATTGGTTCACGGTCTGAACGGTAGACTCGGACGGGCCAAGTAGGTTTGGGCAGAGTGGGCTGATTAGGGTTTTGGCCGAGTGGGCTGAGTGAAATAGGTCGAGGGCTGATTCTGGGACTTGGCCCAGAAGTGACCGTTCGGACGAGTCGAGCGCGGCGCACGTCAAAAGCACGAGTTTGATTTCGATCGTTCCTTGTGATTTACTCAATCATATTAGGCACAAATCTCCAGATCCTACCTAAGGGGGTAAGGGAAGGGATTCATATACCTGGATAGAGTGGTGGGCTCATCGTTGTGCGATCGGATCAAATCGGGCAATAGCTCTCTCTCTCTCTCTCTCTCTCTCTCTCTCTCTCTCTCTCTCTCTCTTTCTCACTGAAATGGTCACAAATGAGCTTGGCCTCTTGGCTCTTATACCCCTTCCCGGGTATGGTGTTGGTGCCCCCAATCACTCACTTGCCGATTTTAGGCATCACAAGCGAGCTTTTTGCCATTTTTTGCATGGTTTTTGCCCTGTTTTGCAATAGTAAACCCTACCCTTGTTCGGTGCGATCTCCTAATCCGAACCTACTCTAAATGCAACAAGAATCGAAAGCAAAACACTGAAATGATTTCTCCATATTTCCCAATCATCAAACAAATAAAATAATCCAAAATACTTACTTGTTTTGAAGATCAAAAACACCCAAACTTCCTACCTATCTCAAGCTCCGTTTCGGGGATGAATCCCTTACTTCGATGCTCAATATCAGGCATGCAAGTGCTCAAGCTTGAATCCGTTTGTCCTGGCGAGACGGAACCAAAATGTGGGAGTTTTCGCTCAACCACCAAGACCCACGGACCGCTTATTGTTTCAAGCATTCCAAGCGAGCTCTAATGGCTATCTCTCACCTAGCAGACGCGCCGTCGATCCTACGAGTGTAGTGAGCTTATCTTAATGCTGATATGAGTTGCCTCCTCTCTCACACATGCCGGTAGCTCCACGATCATAGATGCAAGCTCAAGCATCCTCAAGCCTCCTCCACCTCCAAGCTCCATCCTCCATAGCCGTGCGCACAAGAAGAGAGAAGAGAAGAGAAAAAGAGAAGAGGAGATGGTGAAGAGCTTCACCCTCTTGATTCCTCGCTCTCACACTCTCACTCCCTCACACTCTCGCACTCCCTCTCTCAAGAGCACACACAAGCAAGAAGATGAGAAGGAGAGAAGAAGAAGAAGACTCTTGTTGCCACACACCAAAAGAATGAGCTCTCATTCACTTTTTGAACTTTATATATACAAACTCTAAAATCCCATGGGCACCCATCCCTTTTTTACATGACCGGCCATTGTGACAAGGTCCTTTTTCCATTTCCCTCTTCTAGCCTTGTGCCTCTGGCCTACACCCATCTAATATTTTACAATTGGCACAGGAGGGAGCCTGGCGCTCTTTTACAAGAGTTTTTCGAGTTTTTTTGAGGCGCCTTTTCATTTAAAGTTGCACTTTTTTCCCCAATTCATCTTTAAAGGCCGCCTGCATGTCTTTGCTCTTTTTCCATCTTCCTTTTGCTTTTTCCTTCATTTTTTCACCATCTCGACTTGGGGTTAACAGTTTGGGCCTTCAAAATTGAAAAATCCACTTGCGGAACAGTGTGAACACAAAAAGATGAACCAGTTATTTTAATGTTTTAAACCTTAGGCTTAATAAAAGCCTTGAAACTAATGCAAAAACTGTCAAACAGAGGGAAGCGTCAATGCGCCTCCTTATTTTTGCTCGTTGCCTCTCCAATTCAAACCTCTTTGAAGAGAGAATGGAGATTCTCAATCAGGGTGGCAGCAGGGAGATGAACAAGATGGCTGCAAGCTTGCCCGTTTTAATGGAGGATTTAAAAATCTCATTTTTTAGTATTTCTCACTCCTCTCTCTCTCTCCTACAAGGGGCAGTTCCTGCATGTGAAGAAGAATGAAGCCCGGTTGGTGAATGCTCGTCCAGTGTGGTACCAGATTCTAAATTGAAGGTGGACTAAAGATGGCACTGTGAAGGTGGGTTGAGCATCAAATGGGCCCTGATTTGCAGACCTGCAAAACAAGTTTCAAAACCCAAAATAATAAAAAATACACGATAATGATATTTTTACAAAGAAAATGGCTCTTTTTTCACATTTGATGAGGTTAGCAATGTTCATATGGGCTGAAAATTGATGGACATGTTGTTTGCTATTGTTTTTAGTCTTTCATAATAAAAAAATTAGAAAATATACACTTAAAGTGTGGGAAATAAATGGAAAAAACCCAAAAAGCATGGTTTTTAGAGTAAAAATGGGATTTTTGGGCTTAAAATCAAAAAAGTATGAAACAAAACACCAATAAAATGTACATGTTTGTTTTTTAAAGACTCGAGAGCCATAGCTGTGAAATAATGCTAATTTTCTTCCATTTTTAATGATAATAAATAAGGGAAAATAGGGAAAATACTCTTTAAAAGGGAAAAAAATAAGGAACCGACGAGGAAAATTATGAAAAATTATGGATGTGTCTGTGCTTGTATAATGAGGATAAAGCATGAGGGTTTGCGTCAACTTATCCCCATTTATACATTTTTGTGAGTATTTACTGCTTATTTCGTGCGAAATACACATGAAATTACCCTTTTACTTATCACCGTAAGTAAAACTTTAAATGGTAGGGGGAGGAGGAAAGTTTGAGTGCTGAAATATGATATAAAATCTGATGTATTTGCTGCATTATTCATATAGGATGATGTTAAGTTAAAAAAATGGAAGTACAACACGAGTGTAAGGCTCGGTGTCTTCTCTCATTACAACAATTGTGCATTAGTGTATGGAAACATGAAAAGAATGGATTTGCACAATGCACAACACTATTTTTCGATTGTTTGAGCACTTAATCTTATACACATTTGCATCAAGCATCGTTAAATGGTATCAATTACAAGCTCGTGGATGCATAGCACTTGGTTTCTTTAGGACTTGACCCACGTAGAGAGAGTGAGCAACCTGGCTGTAGGTCTAGACGATGGGTCAAAAGGGGACAGCTAAGTGAGGATAAGTGCATTCCTGGAATGTTAAATATATTGGCACCAGGAGGAGAGTTTGTTTCGAATGTGTCTATGTGTGAAATTAGCGTATCGAGGGGCCAATCCACAAGATGTAGGAGAGCTACAGTGGGTGGGGTGCCCTTGTGTGTGTAATATGAGGCATTTATTGCCGATATATGTATGATCTCCCACTGAGGAGATGGGGAAAGGGAACATTCATTGGATTACAAACTATAAACGTGTAGTGATTAGTGTTTAGGATAGTGTATCCCTCGACAGACACTCCTGGTCGCAAGGCCATGAGGTGGGGTTGTCTATTGAGGGCATGAGGTCCGGCTAGTGCCTTAGCCAGTGCCAGCCCATTTTAGGTCCCATCAATGGTGGGTCTGCCAGGAGCCACCAACAAGTGGTGGTTCTCAAATCTAGGGTTTCTAGGGACCAAATAGTTAGTTTACGTCCTCTGACAAGGACCGTCAAGCCGAAATACAAAAAGCAAAACATGCTAAGAGGGCTAGACGGTGGTTGGAGATCGTAAGTCGTTATTCCCCTCAAAGGAGCAGTCCGTTGCACATGAGTGGCAGTGGTTCTAGTAACCTAAGTGTTATAAGTAGTTCTTCAAGTCAATCCAGTTGTAGCCATGGCACAACCTATTGCAATTCCAGTAGGGACACCGGATTTTCCAGCATTAAGAGCATCGTTGCCCATTTTCCATGGGTTAGCAGAAGAAGATGGAGAACTCCACATTAAGGAGTTTCAAACACTCATGTTCAATTATCAAATCCAAGACGAAGGACACCTAATGATGTTTTTCAACATGATGTTAAAAGGAAGAGGGGCAGTATGGTACCACGGTCTCAAAGTTGGAACCATAACTAGCAATGCCCAATTCTTTACGGCTTTCCATAGAGAGTTTCCCCCTAAGACGGGCGGACAATATTGGTTGTGTGTCTTGAATGTGACATGCCAACAACCAAATGAGAATGTCTAGGCCTATGCCAAGAAATTAAAGCAAGTTCTTCGTAAACTAAATACTTATATCCCCATTCCAGTGACTACCCAGTTATAATATTTCCTACATGGATTGGATTTTAATATCCAGGTGCAGTTGAGTAGTGTTGCTTTGGCCGACATTGACACTGCTATTACCCAAGAAGAAGGAGTAAAGTCATGCTTGCAAGCGTCTTATGTAGCAAGGATAAATTGGAATTGTAATAACTTGGCCTTGACCAATGGGAGTCAAGGGGATCCCATGTCAAATGCGAATGGGAGAGGAGCGATCATGCCGAATTTACCTATGTTACTAGCTCCTCCTAGCATGACTATGCCCATGGCTAGTCAGGCGGCCTCACTAAATAGTGGGGGCCAAACAATGAATCCTAATGTTGTCCTAGTAGGTCAATGACCAATCCCTAATCAAGTGGGTAGCCCCATGGGATGACAAACTGACGATCGCGGCTACGAGTTGAGTGCCTCTAATGTCCTTGGTGAAGTTAAGGACATGATGAAGCACTATACCGATATGTTCTCTGAACAGTAACAAATAGCTGTGGATGTCAATTTCCTTAAGAAGCAATAGAATTTGATAGGGAGTCAATGCCCTGAAGAGGGTGGCCCCTCAAGATTTAGCTGTAAGTGGTGTGGTGGCCAACATTTCCCTAGGAATTGCCCGAATATCAAATGTGATATTTGCGGGAAGTCTGGCCACTTAGCTGCTACATGTTGGAGTAAGATCAGCTCTCTCCAACAAGTAAACAACCTGGTCCAGTTAATCATTGCACACAAGGGAATAATCTCCAACAAGATGAGGGACCAATACAAATACTGCAATGAGGAAAGGTTGTTGTAGAAGAGTTGCCTCATGATAGTGGAGTCAGCCTTATTGAGGTTGTACATGTCAATGATGCTGAAACTTCTAATCTACAAGCCGTAACAAGAGGGCAAAAGATTAAAGAGGGTGATAGAGGAACTGTAAAACCTGTTGAGGGAAACCCTAAGTAGGATGCTAGGGAAAAGTGAGTCCTGAATCTGGATATGGAAGATGGACCTCTAAGGCCTATTGACGGTAAAGTGGATCCCGAGAAGGATAGAGAGGTACCAAGAAAGAAGACAAAAGTCAAAAAGCACGCACTAAAGCCAGTGGTCCAACGACCAAAGGAAAGAATGGTTTGGTGCGAGAAGAGAACATTGGCTAACTACCATGACTTTGACCTAGCAAGTTCTTTTTGTGAAGTCAAACCAGATGTGAATCTCCTGTAATTTATTAAACTTTCTCTAGGAGCATGCAAGGAATTCAAGAAAATCATGTGTATTGGGTATATAATAGAACCTTTGGGCATAGCTAGAGTGGAAGAAGATTGAAAAGCATTGCCCTAGGGTTCCAGCATATGTGGATGGAATATTAGTGGAGCACGCTATCGTGGACACTGGATCCTCCATCAATATCATAAGTTCAGACTTGATGGAGCGACTAGGTCTCGAAATTCAAAAAGATGGCTCCATGATTCTTAGGATGGCGGATGATAGTCTAAGACAACCGGAAGGTTGCATCACTAAATTCCCCGTTACTATTGCAAGCATGGAATGCTATTTGGACTTTAGGGTGATAAGGTTTGCAGGACGTCCTAGTTATCGAGTTTTGCTAGGAAGGCCCTAGATTTTACGAACAGATTGTCAAGTCGATATACCCACTGGTTGAGTGATTCTAGGTCGAGGTGCCCATCGTGAAATAGTAGATGCTTACCCTGAGCCTCCTCAGAGTGAGAGAGCTCCTTTATCCTCCATTGAACTAGAAATAGTAGATGATCCATCTAATAGTGAGATGTCATCGAGCGATGGATCTAAGAATGAAGGGTCCACTACAGAGGATATTTATCAGATAACCTTGAATGAGCCGATAGAGCCTCATGATTGAATAAGAGGCGTGGATGTTATTGAGCTAGACCTTGGTATGCCTAATAATTCACCACCAATCAAATTGGGTTCTATGCTCAGTTCGAAAGAGCGAGAGGACTATGTGTCTTTGATTCTAGAGCTCCGCGACATCTTTGCTTGGAGCTATGACAAACTTAGAGGTATCCCCCCAGTCTAGCTATGCGTACTATTCATGTAAAGGAAGGTGCCCACCCTGTACATCAGATAGTAAGGCATATGCCTTTTGAATTAAGGGATGGGTTGTTTGAGGAACGACAAAAGTTACGAAAAGCGGGTTTAATCTTCCCTATTCAACATACTGAATGGTGCTCACCAATTGTGATCAGGAAGAATAATAATAATCAAATCTAGCTTTGTGTAGATTTTAGAGAGTTGAACAAGAAAATTATTAAAGATTACTACCCGTTGCTGTTTATTGACCGAATTTTGGATCAACTTGTCAAGATTGTGGGAGAGAAGGAAGGAGTCTCGCTTGAAGCTTTCTTGCTTGCACAATGGGGGAAGACACACAAGGGTGGAGGCTGAAAACAGTTTTCCTCTTCTTAGTTGTGTAAGCCAAAAGAACTCAAGTACAAAGAAATAGAAGAACCCTCTATATGGGTCTCAAAACCAAACTCAACTAACTAAGGTGGCATACTAACTGAGCCACGAACTAGAGTAGATAAGGATAGCTATCATGTAGCTATTATTCATGGGCGGTGTACCAACCGTGTCTGCAACTGACAAGTCGGTGACATAAATACACAACGGTCACCCTGGCGTATCACGAGTGGAGCTCGATATCTCAACACTCCCCCTCGAGCTCAATCCCAATTCCTGCACACCAAGCAGGTCTCTGAACTTGCGCAGCTTCTCTGCGCCCAATGCCTTCGTGAATATGTCAGCTACCTGATCCTCTGTGCTGACATAAACTAGATCAATAAGACCTAGTAAAACCCTCTCTTGCACATAGTGATAATGCACCTCAATGTGCTTTGTTCTAGCATGATAGACTGGGTTATTTGCCAAGTGTATACTACTCATGTTGTCACAATAAATGACAACTGGTCCATCTGTAGACTGATGCATATCATAAAGTAGCTTATGCAACCAAGCTACCTCACATGCAGCCATTGCTGCACCCCTGTACTCAGCCTCTGTGCTCGACAAGGCAACTGTAGGCTGTTTCTTGCTGCTCCAAGTGACTGCAGCACTCCCAAAAGAGAAGACATATCCACTGGTAGATTGTCTATCAGAAATACTACCAGCCCAATCAGCATCAGTGTATCCATGCAACTGTATCTGAACCCCAGTCTCATAAAATAGTCCATACTGCAATGTGGACTTCACATACCTGAGTATGCGTCTAGCCGCATCCAAATGTGGTCTCCTTGGAGCCTGCATAAACTGACTTACCAATCCAACAGCATAGCTCAAATCTGGACTGGTAATAGTCATATAAATCAAACTTCCTACTATGCGTCTGTACATAGTAGGGTCTTCTAGAAGCTCACCTGCATCTGTGCTCAGCTTCACATTTTGCTCCAAAGGAACTGAAATAGGCTTACAGCCTATCATCCCATATTTGGACAGCATATCCAATCCATACTGCCTCTGCAAGAGCTGTATCCCACTTGGTGATCTAATCACCTCAATGCCCAAGAAATAACGCAGCTCTCCCAAATCCTTCATCTCAAACTTCTGCTTCAATAGCATTTTCACATGAAGGATATCTTCATCACTGTCACCTGTCATAATCAAATCATCAACATAAATGACAAGTAGCATAATACCTTTCTCTGTTTTTCTCACATAAAGTGAGAAATCTGCCTTGGGAATCTGAAAGCCAATAGTGACAAGATACTGTCCTATCTTGTCAGACCATGCTCTAGGTGCTAGATGGATGTAAAGACCATCCCTTTGATGCAGCCATAGCAATGACTGCTCTTACAGTTGCCATCCTTGCAACTGGACTAAATGTTTCTTCATAGTCAATGCCATATGTTTGTGCATACCCCTTGACTACTAATCTTGCCTTGTATCTATTCACAGAACCATCTGCATTGTGCTTCACCTTATAAACCCACTTACAGCCAATTGCATTCTTACCTTTAGGCAAAGGTACTAACTCCCATGTAGCATTTGCTTCCAAGGCATCCATTTCTTCATCCATGGCTTTCTCCCATTTTTCTTTTCCCATGGCTTGCTCAAAAGATGTGGGTTCTGGTTCCTGTATCACTTTGACCATATATGCATAGTGAATGGCTGTAAATCCATCATATTTCAGCCTATCCACAGGATACCTAGCTCTCGTAGACCTGCGCAAAGTAGGTTCACTCCCAGGTGCTCTCAAAACATCCCTGGTCTTCCTTACTCCAGGTGTAACAATAGAAGGAATACCCAACTCATCATCAATGTTCTGTTCTGAGCCACTGGATTCACCATCCACATAAGAGTGACCTGCATTCACATCAAACATGGACTGATCAACCTTCTCTTTTCCTTTTCGTGATACCTGCATACCACTATCTGCATTACTTTGAGAAGATTCTCCTGATCTCAATCTGTCTGTCCATGGTGAAGAATGTGAACCACTACTAGAGGACGCTCCAGGTCCACTAATATTTTGTGACTGCTGCTATGAATTTTGTGCAGCATTACCATTTTGTGCATCTACATCATCAATCACATTTACTGGTTTATACCAGCTACTCATCTCATCAAAAACAACATCTCTGCTCACTGTAAACTTACGATTAGAAGGGTTATAGCATCTATACCCTTTTTGCTGCAGAGAGTAACCAATAAAGATGCACTTCTCAGCTTTTGGATCCAACTTGGATCTCAACTCATCTGGCACATGCACATAGGCAATGCAACCAAAAATTTTCAAATGAGAAATATCTGGTTTCCTACTAGTATACCTCTCCTCTGGAGTCATTCCATGTATTGCTGCAGTGGGAGTCCTGTTCATTATGTAGACTGCTGTAGCAACTGCTTCAGCCCAATAAAAATCTGGCAAGTCTTTTTCATTGAGCATGGCACGAGATACCTCTCCAATATGCTTGTTTTTCCTTTCTGCAATTCCATTTTGTTGTGGGGTATAACTGCATGAATATTGCTGCTTTATGCCATGCTCTTGCAAGAACTTTGCAAACTCATTTGAGAGGTACTCTTCCCCTCCATCTGACCTTAAGCATTTTATTTGCAGACCTGTTTCTTTTTCAGCCATAGCTTTAAGGGTTTTAAAATGCCCAAAAACTTCACTTTTCTTTTTCATAAAATACACCCAAACTTTTCTGCTATAGTCATCAATAAAAGTGACAAAATAATGACAGCCTCCAAGAGATGCAGCTTTAGTAGTCCACACATCAGAGTGGATTAATTCCAATGGCTTCTCACTCTCTTGAACATGTCTAGGAAATGGTTTCCTTGCTTGTTTTCCAAATTGACAAGCTTCACATACCTTATGCATTTCTGCAACCTTGAATTTCGGCAAACCTGCAACAATATTTTGGGCCTGCATTGATTTAAGTCGCTGTATATTAACATGACCAATGCGTTTATGCCAGATATCAATATCTGCAACTACACCGGTCCCATGTGCAAACATTGCTGCACTCAATTCAGACATGTCTGCATCCAATGTAAACATTCTGCCCTTCTTCTTTCCTTTTGCTATCAAGCGACCTTTATTTTTCATATCCTCAACAAAGCATCCATGAGGATTAAATTTGACCTGCAAGCCCTGTTCAACCATTTGACCAACAGAAACCAGATTCTTGGTGATATTCGGGACATGAAATACATCGGACAGGTATTTCTTTTTCCCATCCTGCATAGACAAGGGAA
This sequence comes from Lygodium microphyllum, assembly GCF_053477565.2. Taxonomy (NCBI): domain Eukaryota; kingdom Viridiplantae; phylum Streptophyta; class Polypodiopsida; order Schizaeales; family Lygodiaceae; genus Lygodium; species Lygodium microphyllum. Next base: position 38,239,922 of record NC_141140.1, on the reverse strand, counting down.
TTTTTCCAATGTGCACAATAGGATGTGCAGTATCATCACCAGTCTCCACAAATCCTGGTTTTTCCATTTTCCTTGCATCCTCCATCCATTCTGCATGACCTGTCATGTGGTTTGATGCACTTGAGTCAACATACCATACATCATTGCTTTCTTCTGCACTTGTCACAGAATTGTTCATGTGCTGCACCATAAACAAGTGCTCATTTCTGTCATCACCCTGTCTACTAGAAGATGCATAATTCCCTTGTTGCAGTTTTCCATTCATGATGTCATTCTGCTTTTTATAGCAGTCTTTAGCCATATGACCCATTTTACCACAGTAGTAGCATTCAACATTACTGTTTGCATTTTGGCCTCTTTGCCATCCACCACGACCTCTTTGGCTCCCCCTGCCTCTAGAGTTACCACGTCCTCCTCCATAGGATTGGTTTTCTTGAGTTTGCTGCATATTCTGATTTCTACCACGGCCTCCATATCGGCCTCCTCTACCTCTGCCTCTACCTCTTCCAGCATTTGAGTAGAAGACAACTTCTTTTGAAGTTCCACCTGAAGAAGATGCACCACCATTTCTTTGCTCCTCAGAAATTAGAAGAGCAATCAGCTCCTCAAAATCAGGAAATCTTTCACGAACTGAAATGGATGTCCGAAACTGTGCATAATCCTTTCCTAGACCATTCAAGGTCACAGAAACTAAATCATCATCTTCCACTGGTGACCCAATGGAAGCAAGTGCATCTGCAATCTTCTTCACCTTCATGTGGTAGTCGTTGATGCTCATATTTTCTCTTTGCACATTATGCAACTCTTGCTTGAGCTGCATTTTCCTGGCTTGCGTATTTGTGCTATACATTTTTGATAAAGTATCCCATGCCTCCTTTGGCGTACTTGCATCCTGAATATGCACAATCATAGAGTCTGAAATGCTGATAGACAGCCAATACATAACTTTCCTGGCTCTCTCATGCCATGCTTTAAATGCCTGCATTTGCTGTTGATTGGGAACATCAGGAAGAACTGGTTCTTCTTCATTTCCTGCAACAAATTTCCAATATCCTTTTCCCATGAGGAAATTCGTCATTCTAAACTTCCATGCTTGGAAGTTGTTCTTGTCAAGCTTTTCAGTTACAATCTGTGAAAGAGAATCAGACGCCATTACAGAATACTGCAAAAAATTCTGTCACTGCAAAGAACACAGCTTCAGCCTCACAAGGGCTAATCTGCAAAACTGACGAAAGTGGTATTTGACCACACAGTCACTTCCTAGTGACGATTTTGCATCAACAGGTAACAGGGATGATTCTGTAACTCCCAATGTCTCTGCGCACAAGCATACGATGCAATTTCTACAGTAACTTTTCACCGACCTGTAGAACAGTGGCTGCACAGCATAAAACTGGGCCTTTTTCTGAGTGCGTGCAGAAAACTTCCGCCTCCAAAACAGGCCCCGAAATGGCCTCAAATAAAAAAAACAAGGTCGCCAAGGGCTAAAGCCCTTGCCCGTAGCATATACTGCCCTCTTGCTTCACCGCGAAGGGCGTCTCAACCTGAGACAATGCACTCCTGCACTTTCCGACTGTGCTACCTGTAGAGATCTGCTCCCAAAACAGAAAATGAAAGCAACACTGCTCCTCTTACTAGAACACCGCGAGCTTGGCTTGCTTTCTTGAGCTCCTTACTACAAACAAGGCTCTGATACCATGTCAAGATTGTGGGAGAGAAGGAAGGAGTCTCGCTTGAAGCTTTCTTGCTTGCACAATGGGGGAAGACACACAAGGGTGGAGGCTGAAAACAGTTTTCCTCTTCTTAGTTGTGTAAGCCAAAAGAACTCAAGTACAAAGAAATAGAAGAACCCTCTATATGGGTCTCAAAACCAAACTCAACTAACTAAGGTGGCATACTAACTGAGCCACGAACTAGAGTAGATAAGGATAGCTATCATGTAGCTATTATTCATGGGCGGTGTACCAACCGCGTCTGCAACTGACAAGTTGGTGACATAAATACACAACGGTCACCCTGGCGTATCACGAGTGGAGCTCGATATCTCAACACAACTAGCGGGTAGGAAAATCTATTCGTTTATGGACTGCTTTGCAGGGTAAAACCAAATGGTGATTACTAAACAATACAAGCTAAAAATGAGTGATGCTTGCAAAGTATCTTTTGACGATGTAAAGTAGGAGCTTGCCAAAGCACCTATTTTAAAAGCACCAAAAAGGGGTGAAATGTTCTATGTATTTTCAGTAGCAACCATGTATAGTATCAGTTGATGTTTGGCCCAAATTTGTTCAAAGAGGAGAGAGAGATAGGGAAAACACCATATCCATGAGCCTTCAGGCTCTCAAGCTCATTCCTTCATTTTCACACACTAAACTGAAAAGCACACACACACTACAAGATAAAGTGACCTAGTGTAAATGTAGACTAGACACACTAACTCTAGTCAGGTCACTAACTGACTACTAACCCGACTTATTTAATGTAGTCACATGTAGATAGCTGTACACACTAGCTGTCATAGATGTCGGTCATAGATGAAGACACACTGACAGTGAGCTTGATTTCTAACACTCCCCCTCAAGCTCAAAAATAAAACTCAAATCATCTGCATCACTCCAAGTAGCTGTCTAAAGTGAATGAACTTATCTTTACCAAGTGATTTGGTAAAGATGTCTGCTACCTGGTCTTCAATCTTCACATGCTCCAAGTCAATCTGATCTGCTAAAACCATTTCCCTGATGAAATGGTAGTGAACCTCAATGTGTTTTGATCTTGCATGATAAACAGGATTGCTTGCTAACATAACATTGCTCAAATTGTCACAGTACAGCTTGACTTTGCTGTCCAAGTGTACTCCCAAGTCATTCAGCAACTTCTATAACCACTTAGCTTCACAGGCCGTTAAGGCCGCACCACGATACTCTGCTTCCGTACTGGACAATGCAACTGTAGGCTGTTTCTTACTCTGCCAACTGATCATGCTACTACCCAATCCAAATGCATAGCCACTGGTTGACCTCCTGTCATATGTGCAACCAGCCCAGTCAGCATCAGTGTATCCCATCAAGTCAAGGGGTTTCCCATATGCATAAAATAGCCCATGATCTGTGGTACTCTTTACATATCTTAGAATTCTTCTGACTGCATCCAAGTGTGGTTTGCGAGGCTTCTACATGAACTGACTGATCAGCCCCACAGCATAACTCAAGTCAGGTCTAGTGATCGTGAAATAGATCAAGCTGCCTACCATCTGTCTGTACATAGTAACATTCTCAATCTCTGTCCCAACATCAATCTGTAGCTTGACATTCTGCTCCAAAGGCGTATCCATAGGCTTGCAATCAGCCATACCATATTTCTGTAACATGTCATGAGCATACTGCTTCTGTAGCAGCCATATGCCTCGAGGTGTAGAGACAACCTCAATCCCCAAAAAATATTTCAGCTCTCCAAGATCCTTGACCTTAAACTCGGCCTGTAAACATGTCTTTATTTCTGCAATCCCATTTTCATCATCTCCTGTAATGATTAAGTCATCAACATAGACAACTAGAAAAACATAGCCACTATCTGTCTTCTTCGCAAACAGACTATGATCAGCATCTCCCAATCGGAAACCATGTTGCTGTAAATAACTGTTGATGCGAGCATTCCATGCTTTGGGTGCCTGTTTCAACCCATATAATGTCTTTTTCAGCCGACATACATGTGCTGGAAATTCTGGATGTACATAGCCTTCAGGCTGTTCCATGTAAACCTCTTCTTGTAATTCTCCATTGAGAAATGCATTCTTTACATCCATCTGCCGTAGCTTCCAACCTCTAGCTGCTGCCAAAGCAATCACAGTTCTAACTGTAGCCATCTTTGCTACAGGGCTAAAAGTCTCCTCATAATCAAGACCATACTGCTGCGCATACCCTTTTGCAACCAGCCTGGCCTTATATCTTTCCAATGATCCATCTGATTTACATTTTACCTTATACACCCACTTGCATCCAATAGGTGTTTTGCCCTCAGGCAACTGTACCAAATCCCATGTACCATTTTCAGCCAAAGCTGAATATTCCTCATCCATAGCAGCACACCAATTCTCATCTACAACTGCCTCATCAAACTTACTTGGTTCTCTAAAACTTGTTACTTTTGTCATATAAGCATAATGACGGGCTGAATATCCATTGTAAGTATACCTGTCAACAGGTTGTCTGGCCCTCTCTGATCTCTTGAGCTGTGGCTCACTGTGAGCTTGCCTCTCATGAGGCGGCACATAACGGCTCTGTCTAGCACCTGGCGTCATAACAGACGGAATTCCCAATTCACTATCTAAGCTGTCACTGCTAGATGAATCATAACCTACAGTGAGTGGACCTGTTACATCTTCAAAAACCTTTTCTTTTCTCTTATCTGTTCTCCCCCTCATTGACATATCCGTGTCAGTGGATGCAGTAGTGCGACTCCATAATCGTCCTGTCCAAGGACTCACTGTAGATGATACATCACCTGTCTGACCAGTCATGGAAGTACTCTCTGCAGGAGCATTTTCAGCATGACTCATACTGGGTGAGCCATCAGTAGGCACTGCAACAGGATTCCCATACCAAGATGCTAACTCATCAAATACTACATCTCTGCTTATGAGTGTCTCATGCGTAGAAGATACATAACACTTATATGCTTTCCGTTCTTGTGAGCTATGGTCTTAATCTCCGTGGTATACGTCTGGATGCTCTTGCCATTCCTAGACATGTTGTTGAACTGCTGTTTCAACTGGATCTTTCTTGCATGTGTCATGGTTCCATAATTTTTCATCAGTATGTCCCAAGCATCCTTCGGAGTCTCACATCCAGTGATTTGAATTACCATAGCATCAGATATACATAAGGAAAACCAATGCAGCACCTTGCATGCTCTTTCATTCCATAGCCTGTAGGCTCTTTTCTGTTCATTTGTTGGATTGCGTGCATGCAACTCAGGAGCAACTTCATCTCCTATACATAAATCCCAATAACCTCTACCAACCAAAAAGTTTTTCATTCTGAATTTCCATAATGTAAAGTTCTTATTATCCAACTTCTCTCCAACTATCTGAGTGATATTGTCAGTCCCATGTGCATTAGCCATGATGCAATAGACTGTCTATCAAGTGCCTAACTCCCGGCAATCCAATAAGTATGACTGACTAAGTTCAGTCTGTAACAGTTTATGACAGTTTTCTGTGTGAGAAATGTGGGATCTAGAGCATGGCAGTGAGTTATGGTGGATGAAAGAAGAAGTGTGGACTCATGATGAAGAAGATAAAGATACTGTTTGTTACACAAGTGAATTAGATTCCAAGATTGAGACTTTGACTCATAAACACAATCTTTTGTATGTGGACAATGACATTGACACTTCACTGAAATGAAAAGAGTACTATCATTGCATTAAGAAAAGGAAGCAAGCACAATGCTTTATAGGAAAGTAGGAAACTGCAGTAGGCACCATTGTGCATATGGGATAGGTTAGCCTGCATATCCTTGACCCTGAAGCTCCATACAAAGAGGCTGTTTAGTGAGTGTGATTGCTGATTCTCAACACCCCTCCTCAATCACAACTAAAAAGGCACAAAGTGTGTAGAGGCTATAATGAGAACCACCTGCAAAGTGTGGGCACACCACAAACATGGTAGACACCAGAGGCTGTTGTAGAAAAGGCTAAGTGTGGGCACCAAAACATGATGGACATCCAGAGGCTGTAACAGGGGCCTCACAAAGTGTACAGGGACTGTAATGCTAAGTTACATAAGGAATTTACAAAGCTTATGGTAGGAAGCATTAGGGCAAGGAAGTACAAGGCTTTTAAAATAGTCTATCAGAGTTATGAGAGTAGGAGGACTGATGAGTCTTGTCCTTCCGATCCTGGTGCTCTTCATCTTCATCTTCTTCTTCCTTTGCTCCATTTTCTTCTTCTTCTTTGACTGCGACTAGATAGGCCTTTTGGGATCTCTTTCTTGCGTGGCAGAACTTCTCGGTGTGTCCGGTCCTTTTGCAGAAGTCATAAAAGAGCTGATCCTTCTTGCCTTTGTACCTGTTGCCAACATATAATGCATGCTCATCTCTAGAAGTACTTGGTTCTTCCTTAGTTTTTAGCTTCTTTTCCTCTTCTAACAGTGATGCCTGGATATCAACAAGTTCAGGATTTGGCATGTTGATTAAAGTTGTTGATACATTATTATATTCACGAGGCAAACTCTTAAGTAGAACAACGATGCAAACATCTTCATCCATTTTAATGTTGATTCCTGCAAGTTGGGTTAGGAGTCCTTCCATGTAATTGAGATGTGTGGCAAGTGATGTGCTAGACTTCATTTCAAGCCTGAAGAACTCAATCAAGAGACCATACTTTGATGATTTAGATTGTGCACCGAATAGGGTGTCAAGTCTTTTCCATGTATCCTGCGAGGTCTCACAGTTATCCACATGGTGGATATAACTGTCGTCTAGCTCCAGTTTGATAATGGCCTGGGCTCTGTCATCATTCTTTTACCAAGTAGTTGCAAGGTCCGCGTCCCGAGGTTTCTTCTCTTTGCCATTTGTGATGGCCCAGAGACCCTTTTTCATCAAGATGAGCTTGATGCGGGTTTGCCAGGTGTGAAACCCGACTCCTTTGAATCGAGCATTTGGAGAGTCTTTTCCCATGTTGAGGTTTCAAGATCAGCAGCAAATCAACACCAGAATTTTGAGATTTTATCAGTAGAAGAGCAGAATGCAGTGTGTCAAGAGACACAATTAGTGACAGTGTGAAAACACGCTATGTCTGTGTTGATGTTGAGCTTGATTCTTCTTGTTCGGGATCGTTCGGTCGTTCTTCAATCTTCTCAGGTCCTTCCCCTCCTTGATTTGATGCTGGGTCAATGGATTAGAGTGACAGAGGCTTGGGTTGAGTGTTAGGAGAGAGAAAAACTGAGGAAAAAAGCTTGAGAAATTTTGGCTATGGTGGAATTAGGGTTTCTGAGACAGGGACCTGGTGTTTCTCAGATTGCAGGAGCTATACTTGATCATTTTCAAAAATTTTTACATGACTAGGAAGCTGACTTCATGGGCTATCAAAGCCCTATGAAAATCGTCCAGATCGTGGACTGTATGAAGCACGCAGGGCACTCGATCAGATTCGGTGCAGTTCAGGACAGGTTTCCGCAATTTCTGTAATGCCAGGGTCAGGGCACAACAATGTGGTCGATTTATGTGCCAGATGAAGCGCCTTGAGTAGAAGAACAATCCCCTAGAAGGAATCAAGAGCTGAAGTGGCCTGGTTGAGAAGTTATTGAAGCTCCAAGTGAGGTAGGTCCTGTCTGGCTATGGCAAACACAGAGCAGAGATTGAGAATTTTCACAATGCTGAGCTTCAGATAGCCAAATGTCATGGATTGATGTGATACAGGGAAGCTTTGTGAGTTGGGGAATACTTTTCCAGAAGGAAGCTCCAGGAGATTTGACCTGTGGAGTGAGATATAAGCAGCTCAATCTGACAGGGTGCTGCTGGCTATGGCTGCCATGGAAGCTTCAGTGAGAGTAGAGTTGGGAGATGAAGTCATGAGCTGACATTGAGCTAGATTGAGGTTGAGAGGAATCAAGAGAGGCTGGAGAAGCAATGCCATGCCCAACTGGGCTGTGATACCATGTGAGAAATGCGGGATCTAGAGCATGGCAGTGAGTTATGGTGGATGAAAGAAGAAGTGTGGACTCATGATGAAGAAGATAAAGACACTGTTTGTTACACAAGTGAATTAGGTTCCAAGATTGAGACTTGGACTCATAAACACAATCTTGTATATGTGGACAATGACATTGACACTTCACTGAAATGAAAAGAGTACTATCATTGCATTAAGAAAAGGAAGCAAGTATAATGCTTTATAGGAAAGTAGGAAACTGCAGTAGGCACCATTGTGCATATAGGATAGGTTAGCCTGCATATCCTTGACCCTGAAGCTCCATACAAAGAGGTTGTTTAGTGAGTGTGATTGCTGATTCTCGACATTCTACACTAAATTGTAGAAAAAAACCAGGGTATTTCAGCCCACTGACACCCCAAAACAACCCACAAACAAGTGGTCTCAACTGTAGATATAACTGTCAATACATAAGCTATGTGTTTGCTTCAGCTTAAGCTTCTGGAACCTCACTGCCAGGGTACATACATGCAATCTGAAAACTGTAAACTGTGAGTAACCAGTAGCAATTTCAAGTCCAAAGCTGAGTGGTAAACATGTCATACATGTTCCAAAATCTCCCAGGTAGCTGCTAGTACATTTGGCAATCAAGACATGATCATAAGGGCACAGAAAAATGCATAACTAGCACATACAAGTGTCAACAAATTCAGTTGCAGGTTGCAGTCAACCAAAATTCAGCATAGCAAGCTCCAAGCAGCTCCAAAATGTCTTTTGACCATGTCATACATTTACTTTGTAGTGGCAAGTTCAATACATGAGCATCTGAGTAGGCATAGACAACCTGTCTTCATTGACCAATGGCATAAACCTCATGAGCTGTTTATAATTAACCAAGACAGTGTAACTGCATTTACTTCAGCTTCAAAATTCACTTTTCAATGATGCTCATTGCTTGTTTCAATTCTCCATGCATTCAGCATGTATAGGCCAGTTCATATAGATGATGGAACCCCCAAGATGACCTGTATTGCTTCAGTAATGCACAATACTTGTCATTAACTGTGTATGATAGTTTTCAGCCTGTCAATGATTTTCAGATCTGAGTATTCTGAGCAAAAGATCTCAGCTCCAAGACATTTGATCCAATGTATACATGCTTTGACACATTCTTGTGCTCCAAAGATGCCTTCTGAATGTAGTACAAGGCTCCTGTGTGTGAGTAATGACTGAATGCATGCTGTCCATTCATGTTTACAGTAGTTCAGAAATGATTACAGGTCTATGTCTGTCACTCCAGCTCATAACAGAGCTCCCACACAAGCATTTACTTCTTTCATACTTCAAATACCTTCAATAGTGAGCATACATGCTCTATGAACCTTGTCCAGGTGCCCCACTGAAGATTGATAGGTTGCTATCCACTCAGATCAACAGGCGCAGATCATGCAGAATTCCTGGCCTTGTTTCCAGCTGGTCCTCCTCATCATGAGGCTCAATGACCACTTGCAGATGCTCAAAGATGCCCACCAAGGCTCCCAGGAAGACCTCAACCACAATGATAAAGCATGGAGTCCAAGATGAGCAAATGCATACCTTGACAGAGTAATGGCAGCCTGTTCCTCTTTTCAAAAGACCTTGTTCTTCAGCTTCTTCAAGTCTTCTTGAATTCCTCTTGCTCCAGAGAGCTCAACCTGGAAATGCTCTGATACCATGTTCAAAGAGAAGAGAGAGATAGGGAAAACACCATATCCATGAGCCTTCAGACTCTCAAGCTCATTCCTTCATTTTCACACACTAAACTGAAAAGCACACACACACTACAAGATAAAGTGACCTAGTGTAAATGTAGACTAGACGGACTAACTCTAGTTAGGTCACTAACTGACTACTAACCCAACTTATTTAATGTAGTCACATTTAGACAGCTGTACACACTAGCTGTCATAGATGTCGATCATAGATGAAGATACACTGACGATGAGCTTGATTTCTAACAAAATTTGGGAGGAAAAGTGGTACCATCCGATAGTTTTTGCTAGTTGGAAGTTGGGCATATTAGAAATTAACTACACCTATATGGAGAAGTTGTGCCTTGCGATGGTATTTGGAACCAAGAAGTTGGCACTACATTCTTTATGAGAGGGTGGTTTTTTATACGAAGGCGGAAGGGCTTTGATTGTTGTTGAATAATTTACAGCCGCCTGATCTTTTACAAAGTGGTTAATCACTTTGCAAGAGTTTGATTACGAGATTAAGAGCAAGCCGCCGAAGCTTCAGGGCATTGTCGAGTGTCTTGTGGATTTCGGAGAGCCAAAAGAGGTTATGGCTGAAGGAAGTGACATGGAAACAATGTTTAAGATTGACACGACGTCTATTCCCTCCTGGTATGCTGCTATAACGCACTATCTTTCTACGAGAGAGATTGGAGCTACTCTATCAAAACCCGAGAAGACGAAGATTAAACAACATGCATTGAAATTTTCCTTGATCGCAGGGACATTATATCAGCAAGGTGTTGATGATATCTATCGCTGATGTGTGATGCCTGACGAGGTTCCCTTTATTTTGGAAGAGTGCCATGATTCCACTTGTGGAGGGCACTTTGCTGGGTGGTTGACGGCACAGAATGCTTTATGAGCTGGTTATTGGTGGCCATCCATCTTCCAAGATTCATTTGACTATGTTAAGAGATGTGATACATGTCAAAGACATGACAGTCAAGAGAATAGGAATCATCTACTTACACCTATTATGTCTATCCTTCCATTTGAGAAGCGGGGCATCAATTTTGTGGGACCTATTACCCTGTCGTTTACTACTCAGAAAAGATATATTATATTAGCAACTAATTACTTTACAAAGTGGTTAGAAGCACGGGCGACGAGGCAGGACAATGCAAAAGAGACTGCCAGTTTCCTACTTGAGCAGATCATCTGCCGTTTTGGCCCCTAAAGGAAATAGTATCAGACCGGGGGATGCACTTTTTGAATAAGGTAATTAGAAGCCTGACTAAAGCATGGAGCATTAAGCATGACAAGAAGACCCCCTATAATCCGCAAGCCAATGGACAGGTTGAAAGTACCAATAAGCAACTTGTGGGTATCCTATCCAAGATAGTCTCTAAAAAGAAATAGGATCTTGCCCTTAGAAATTGAGTTTCTGACCATAAGATTCGCAATCAATCATTCTTTGGGTGATGAAGTTGCCTTATTTGAGTGGTTTATGACTATAGCCCACTTGGATGAGCTTAAATTGTAGAGTTTGTTGCACCAAGAGGTAGGTAAACGTCCGATGAAGTGGTTGCATGATCTAAAGGCAAAGAAGTATACCTTTAAAAAAGGGCAATTAGTTCTATATTACAATGTGCGTAGGGAGCTATTTCCAAGAAAGCTAGAACCTAGATGGGATGGCCCTTACAAGATAGTTCGGATAGGTAAAAATAAGTCCACAGTTTTATTAGCTGATCTACAAGGAGTGGAATTTAAGAATAAGGTTCATCTTAATAAGATTAAACCTTATTATTTCTAAATATGCTAACGTGCTAAATGCATTGCAGGTCCATGCTAGGGCTGATTTGAGACCTGCAGGAGCATTTAAACTGGTTGATGGGGCAGTTGTCAAGAATCGCGTGGTGGGGGGACTTGCTCAAGATGCTGCGCTGAACACACACAGAATGCACAAGGAGAAGCTCACTCAAGAGACAAGAAGAGAGATGGAGGCCAAAACGTTTTCTTGCTCATTTCTTCTTCTTCTTCCACACACTTTACAATGTACACAAAGTATAGATAAGATACAACATAAAGGAAAGTGGCTTACTAAGTCAAACAATGCATAACCGATTACACTAGTCGACTGGCGCTATAACTATGCCAGCTGTAAATAGGTGTAACAACCTGAATATAATAAGTAATGAGTGAGTGGCCATGTGAGAGTCATAATGACCACCGACGTGCTAAGTGTAGATGTGTGGACCCATCTAACTAGGCGGTCCATCATCAATGTCTGCATGTGTTGAGCTAGTCATCTCAACACTCCCCCTCAAGCTCAACTGCATCTCTGCAACTCCAAGTAAGCTTCGAAACTTTTGAAGCTTCTCTGTACCCAATGCCTTCGTGAAGATGTCAGCTATTTGATCCTATGTGATGACATAACCAAGTCAACCTCACCTGCTAGTACCTTCTCTTTCACAAAGTGGTAGAGTACCTCAATATATTTTATCCTGGCATGGAACACAGGGCTCCTAGCCAACTGTATACTGCTCACGTTGTCACAATAAATGACAACTGGACCTTCCATCTGCACATCTAAATCAGCCAATAACTTTTGTAGCCATACTACCTCACATGCTGCTACAGCAATACCTCTATACTCAGTTTCTATACTCAACAAATAAATTGTAGGTTGCTTTTTTCTACTCCAAGTAACTGCTGCACTACCAAGAGAGAACATGTATCCACTGGTAGATCTTCTATCAGACATATTACCAACCCAATCTACATCTGCGTATCCAAACACCTGTACATCTGTACCTACTGAGAGCAGAGTTTTGAGCCTGGGATGTGCCTAAAATTTGCCAGAAAATCCAAAATTTAGGGAAAAAATATTTAACATCGAAGGCGGCGGCTCCAGCTAGGACGATTTTAAGCACCAAGTGAAAGACGACTTTTAAACGGTGCTCGAGCGACACTTGCAGATTTTTAATAAATTTTTAGACTACCGTGTGGGTTGTCAGGAGTTTCCAATCAATGCGGGATGTCAAGCCGAATGCCCAGGATTTTTCAGAGCTCGAATCGGATGCCGGACGGGGAAATGGCCACAAAATGGGCAAGATATGAAGAGGTGGACATTTGAGAGGACCAAAAGGGGTGCCCTTTGGAGCCTTGCCCCCCCCCCCCCCCCCCTTCCCCCTAAAAATTTTAACCAAGAATGAAGCAAAAAATGTGGAGAGAGAATGTGGGAGCATGGCGTGATCAACAATAGCCGAAAAATGTGCCTCCATGGATGGATCTTGGATTGGCAGGTTACAAACACCCTATGCAACCAATCATGGCCCCGATCTTCTCCCTCCTTGCTAGTCTTATCACCTGTCTTTGCCCGTGAAATGGCTGTGGGAATGAAGAGATGGAAATCTAGTCTTTCTCTCTCCTCCCTCTCTCTCCCCTAAGGGGTTGTTCTTGTGTGCAAGAGGAAAATGAAGAATGGTGAAGGAAAGCTTGTCCCGTTGGGATCGGATTGCTTCCGGATCGATGTAGACATGAAGATTACTGATTGTGAAGATGCTGGAGATTGAATGTGGGCTGACCCGCAGTCTCGCACCAAAACCGAGATCCCGCAACACGGAGCCTAAGTGGTAATTTTAAATTTTATGAGAAAAAATGAGTTTTTATGCTATTTGATTGATAAAACATTGTTCCCATGGGCTGAATATGCATTATGATGTTGTTTGCTATGAGTTTCAATAGTTAATAATTAGAAAATCAGAAAATCATAAGTGATATGGCTAAAATGAATGTTATAAAACTTGTAAAACACGTGTTTAAGGGGTAAAAATGGGGTTTTTGCAAAATAAATGAGGAATACGGGACATAATGCCTACAAAACCTGAAATTTTGCTATCAAGGAACCTAAGGGCCATAGCCCACAATCAATCTTAATTTTTAGTCATTTTTTATTGAAGAAAATAGAGAAAAAATACCAAAAAATTGTGAAATATGGGTTTTAAATGGGAGAAAATTAGGAAACGTTAAAAGATATTTTCCAAAAAATTACATGTGTGTTTGTGTAGTATATAATGGAAGTAAAGCATGAGATTGGCCTCAGTTTACCCTCGTTTCTATGTTTTCGTTCATGTTTATCGCTTCTTTGTAAGGAAAAACACATAAAACGACTCTTTCACCTATCAACGAATGCAAAACATTAAATGGTAGGGTGAGAGGGGAGGTTGAGCATCAAAATATAAACTAAAATCTGGTTTATGTGTTGCATCATGCCTATAGGATGTTGTTTTAAAATAAAGAGAAAGGCAGCATGAGCATAAGGCTCGGTGTCTTTTCCCTTTGCAATACATAAACGCTAGCATGGAAATCATGAAAAGATTGGTTTCGCACGATGCACAATGCTGATTTTCTTCTTTTTATGCACTAAATCGTTCACATTATGCACTATGCATGGTTCATGGTATCAACAAAAAATAGATGAATCAATAAACTTAAGAGATGGAGAACCCTCGGGACATAACCAATATACACAATATGGACACTAATAGCATGGGCTTATTACATTGTAGAGCATGCATAAGCTATAGTAGGGGAATGAATTGCATAAGCTCATGAGAGAGAATAGGGAAGGCTCAATAGGGCTGAAGGAGGCCTCTTGACTCTCTCTCTTCTTGCAAATTACAAAGGAGAAGGCCTCTTTATATAGGCCTTGAGGGTGTTTAGAGAGGAGGTTAAGATAGAATAGGACTTAACACCACCAAAGGTGCATTAAGGCGGTTCCACCAATGTGGAAGCTCCATCTATATGTTTTGTTGACCAATTTGTACTTAATCAAGCTCCATCATAGGTGAGTTGTCTCCATTCTCCCCCCATAGCTTGAGTCCAAGAGCTCTCCTATAAAAAAAATATAGAGAATCTTCATAAAATAAGATCATATCTAGCAATAATGGAGAGAGAGTAGTGAGAATTCATACATTACTATTACAATTAAGGATGATTTGAGGGTGATTTAGGAGGGGAATTCTAATGGTCTATTAGCTTGAGAGAGAGGAGAAGAGAGGGGAAAGGGTTGGGAGTCTAATGAATGATGTTTTATGGAAGTGTTAAGTGTGGGGAAGAAAGTATGGGTGTGTATAAAATTGGGAGGTGGTCTCCACCGCAGTTGGAAAAAGTTGGCATCCACCATTTTGGCCATATCTCCCGACTCGTAGCTCCAAAAAATTATAAAAAAATACCAGCCAAGAATTCAGCTCATGCGCTACAACTTTCATGTTGAAAAGCTTTTTTGGATCAGAGTGGAGGTATTTTTTAAAAATCTTACAAAATAATGTGCTTGATTTTTTTTCCACTAATGCTTCCAAGAAGGGTCCCATTTGGTTGAATTATCATAAGGCTCCAAAGTCATGACATTATGAGCCTCACATGCCCTTTGGATGTCTCCAAATAAATTTCATATCTTTTCTTTTCACATTATACATTTTCCCTTCACCTTCCTCCTCCATTGATCTTTACTCTTCACCCCCCCTTGGTAAACCGGTCCATGAAATATTTCCATCCAGTGATTTCTTGGATTTCCCAAGAGGTTGTTCCCACCCTCTTCTTTATTTCAAAGCTCCCAATGTACAAAAAATCAACAAAGTGTTAGCCAAATATTTTTTTGTAATTTTCTCGGATCAACACCAAATTCTTTGTAATAGATGGCACATGTAATACATCTAAAAGACTCTTTGTCTTACCATCATACAAGGACAAGGAAACTTTTCCAATGTATAAATTTGGGTGGCATGAATCATCACCCGTCTGCACATAACCTGCATTTTGCAAATCCTGCATCTCTCCAAACCATTCTGCATGGCTGGTCATATGATTGGATGCACGTGAATCAACATACCAAACATCATCATGTGTTTTCTTTCTTGTAATAGCATTCAGCATATGTTGCATAACAAACAGACGTTCATTTTTGTCTTCATTCTGTCATGAAGACGATGCATAGTTTCCTTGCTGCAACTTATCACTGCGAATATCATCTTTCTTAGCATAACATTGGGTTACAATATGACCTATTTTGCCACAGTAGTGATACACAATACCAGAGTTGTTAGAACCTCTGTTCTGCCATCCACCTCTTCCTCTAAAGCTCCCCCTGCCTCTAAAGTTACCATGACCTCCTGAAACATGCATATTGCCTAATTGCTGATTCAATCTGTTTTGCTGGTTGTCACTACCATATGAGTCTGTGAAGGGGTTTAGCTTTTATAGCCTGTGAAGGCCGTAAGGTCGGCCTGACCGACCAACCTACCATATGAGCCTCCACTAGTCGGCCAAGGAATATTCCAAGGAATATTCCCTTTACCATCGGGCCGGGGGTGCTGCCCCCGGACCCCCGCTAGGGGGACCGCTAGTCCCCCTGGGACCCCCCAGCCAGGGGCCGCTTCCGCGGCCCTCGGACCCCACAATAGGGGCCCCTTTTAACTCCCTTACCCCACAACTCGATGCAATGCGCCTCGAGTTGCTACCAGCTTAACCACTCCGTCTAACCCAAATATTAGACCCACAACTGTCACCTTTTTGCCATCCGATCACATAGACCTCATTTGATATACAAGTCAAGACTCAACCAATGTCCGGGCTCACATTTGGCTTCTCCTCATAATGGGGCCCTTACAACTTTGAGCACCATGGATCATTGGTAGCACCTAATGAGGGTGGGGCATCGATCATATCTAACACCTCCCCTCAATGTCCACCCATATGTGAATTATCTCCTCGGCCCAATGCTGAGTCTTTGAAGATGAACTTGAAGCAGATCCTTTGTAAGTGCTTTGGTGAAGATATCTGCTCCATTCTCCTCTGTTGGACAATAGACCAGTTCCACTATCCCATCCTCTATCAAATCACGCACATAGTGATACTGGATCTCTATATGCTTGGTGCGTGCATGAAACACTGGATTTTTGGCAATGGCGATGCAACTCTGATTGTCACATCTTAGCACAGTTGGTTCTTTATCCTGCACTCCCATATGCCATAGAATCCTTCTCAACCATACTGCTTCACATGCAGCAAAACAAGCTGCCTTGTACTCTGCTTTGGTAGAAGACAATGCCACTGTTGGCTGCTTCTTACTAATCCAAGAGAAAATTCCTGAACCCAAAGAGAAACAATAACCAGAAACTAACTTCGTGGAATCATTGTCTCCTGCCCAATCTGAGTTACAGTTCCCCACAAAAGAAGTTCCGAAACTGTATGTGATACCATAGTCTAGAGTTTCCTTCAAGTATCTGAGCACCCGCATCCCAGCCTTCCAATGACTCTCATGAGGTTTGTTTGAGAACCTGCTCAAAACACAACAGCAAAACTGATATCTGGTCTGGTGTTACACAAGTAGATTAGACTGCCGACCAACCTCCTATACCTCCCAATGTCTGCTAGTGCTAATGTATCCTCGATGGATAACTTTGCATTCACCTCCATAGGTGTAGCTACCTCCTTGCACTCAGTCATGCCAAATGCCTTCAAGATCTCCCATGTATACTTCTTCTGAGAGATGAAGATATTTCGTGGCTCTTGCCAGACTTCAATCCCCAAACAATAGTGCAGCAAGCCCAAGTCTGTCATTTCAAACTCAGAACTCAAAGCCTTTCGAGTTTGGTTGATCATATCTTCATAGTCACCTGTAATAAGAAGGTCATCCACATATAGGACAATCACTACAGACTTTTTACCATCCCTGTAAACATACAAGTTAGCATCTGAGGCACATCTTTTGAAGTTTAGGTTTAAAAAGAACCTATCTATCTGCTGGTACCGTGCTCTGGGGGCTTGTTTCAGCCCATATAATGCCTTCTTCAGCTTACACACTTTGTTCTCAAAATGGGGGGCCTCAAACCCTGGTGGCTGAGCCATGTATACCTCCTCCTTGAGGTCACCATTTAAGAACGCTGACTTAACATCCATTTGGTACACTGGCCACTTCTTGTGGGCAGCCACTGCAAGTACTGTGCGAATAGTGGTCATTCTGGCAGTTGGAGAAAATGACTCTTGAAAATCAAACCCTTCAACTTGTGAAAATCCTTGGGCAACCAGTCTAGCTTTGTACTTTTCTAAAGTACCATCAGCCTTGTACTTAACCTTCCAGATCCACTTGGTGCCAATAACCTTCCGCTTTGCTGGTCGATCCACTAGCTCCCAAGTGCCATTCTTCATTATGCTGTCATACTCCGCTTGCATAGCAGCCTTCCATGATGGATCTGCAAGTGCTTCTTCTAAGTCAGTTGGCTCCTTTACTTCTCTCATAATCTCAACCATCAAGGCCATATTGACTATGTGAGCAAAATCCCTCCTTTGCTCCTCTATTCTCTGAGACCTCCTTGGTCCGTCTGCCTTCTCCTCAATAGATGTAGGCATAGGATTATTGTGGTCATAGAGCTGCTTCACCCAGCGTGGCAATGGCTTTTCCGGTGGGGTGATATCAGGGTGGTGAACTTTTTCCTCATCATCTAAAGATGATGCTTCCTCCTCCTTAAGGATAGGGATAGCTCTCGGGATAGGTTCATAGTGGACTACTTCTTCGCTTGATGATAAAGTGGAAGAACTTGCCTTCTCCTCCTCCACTGTATGCGGCTCCTCCTTGAACACCACATCACGGCTCGCGATGATCTTCTTTGCCTCTTGGTCATATAATTTGTAAGCCTTCTACTCATCACTATAACCCAAGAAGATACATTTTCTGCTTTTTGGTTTTAACTTGTTTCTCTTCTCATCTGGAACATGTGCATAACATTCACATCCAAAAATTCTAAAATGTGAGACAGATGGTTTCTTACCAGTGTAAGCCTCATGAGGTGTTTTTCCCTTGAGAGCCTTTGTATAGCTCCGATTTAGAATGTAGACTGCATTATTAACAGCTTCAGCCCTAAAATGGTTAGGCAATCCCTTGCCCTTTAGCATGCATCTTGCCATCCCCACAATGGTGCGATTCCTGCATTCCACAACACCGTTCTGCTGAGGTGTGTGAGGCATCGTCAATTGACGCTTGATCCCTTTGCTCTTGCAAAAGCCTTCAAACTCCTTTGAGTTGAACTCACCACCACCATCTGTTCTAAATTTCTTCACACTTTTTCTTGTTTCATTCTCAACAAGTTTTAGCCATTCTTTAAACTTACCAAAAGCTTGAGCCTTATCACGAAGGAAGTACACCCACATCTTCCTACTGTAGTCGTCGACAATCAATATAAAATAAGAAGATCCCCCCAAGGCCTGTGTAGGCATCTTACCACACAAGTCAGCATGCACCAACTCTAGAGGAGCCTGTGCTCTATTCTTGCTTTCTTGCCTTTCTCTGTTGCTTGCCCATCATACAAGCTTCACATGGTTCCTTCAATTCAGTTATTGTAGGTAGGTGAGCAACCATACCTTGCTTTTGCATCTCCTTCAACACTGCAAATCCGATGTGTCCAAACCTTTCATGCCAAAGCTTACTTGTACCCACTCCAGCGGTGGCTGTAAGAGCACTTAGCTCATACATGTTGTTTCTTCTTTCTCCTTTGCCAACAATTGTGCCAGCACTATCAAGAATTTTTGCACCTGTCTTCTTGAACCTCACTTCATGACCAAGATCAGTTATGGCAGCAACTGATAACAGATTTCTCCTGATTTCGGGAACATACAACACATTTGAAAGCTTTTTGACTTCACCATTTGCAGCAACAAAAGAAATAGTACCTGTGCCCGCAGCAGGGCATTTAGCATCATTTCCAACCGTCATAGTGATGGATTTTTGTAGAGGCTGCATATAATTGTATAGACCTTTCTTGTTGGTCATGTGACGGGAGGCTCCACTATCCAACACCCATGAGTCAGTGGTAGATTCTTCTTGCACCGAGGAGCACACTTCCTCAATGGTCGCCATGAATAATTCCAACTCTGCTTCAGCCGTATTGGCTGTCTCTTTCCCTTTACTTTTAAGGGTACCATTCTTTTCATCTGCCTTCTTGACACGACAATCTGCAATTGCATGTCCTTTCTTCTTGCAGTAGAAGCACTCTCCTTGAAACTTCTTCTTGCCGCCCTTCTTCTTTTTGTCACCATCATTTTTGGTGGAGAAACCACCTTTACCTTTTGCATTGGCAAAGAATGTAGCATCTCCAGTGTTGCTTCCTTCTCGGGCTTTCAGCCTCAACTCCTCCTCCATTAATAATCCACAAAACTCCTCAAAAGTCAAAGCTTGAGGTCTCACCTAAATATTAAGGGCAGTTACTAGTCCATCAAACTTTTGTGGACAGATCTGAAGACACCTCCGAGCTAGCTCTTTGCTAGTCTTTTGTATCCTAGCGCCAACCATCTGGTTGTGCAGATTCTTAATCCGAGTGATGAATGCTTCAACCGTCTCTCCTTCAGCAAACTTCTTTGCTGCTAGTTGATTCTCCAAGTTTTGAATCCTTGTTTGGTTTTGTGTTTCATACTGACTCCTTAGTACATTCCAAGCCTCTGACGCTTTGGTTGTATGCTGAATCAAAGTCAGAACACTGTCAGAATAGCTTGTAACTAAGGCACACAATGCATCTGCATTCCTTTGTTTCCAAGCTCGTAGAAGATCTGCATTCGGAGGAATCATCACACTAGGATTTGATGGGTCGGGGGTAGGCTGTGGTTCTGCGTCAGTCCCCAGCACAGTCTCTAGAAGGTCATAAGAATCAAGTATAGTTGTGCTTTTGAACTTCCACAAGGTGTAGTTTGTACCATCTAACTTGCCTTCGCTGAAGGTTGGTGGACGAATCCTTAGTGTTTGAATAGCCAGTACAGCAACACCACCTCCTGCACCACTTCCTGATACACCAGAACCGCTTCGAAGTCGGCATAGTTTCTCTTTGCTGTTGAAGCCTTTGCCTCTTGCACACTCTCCGATCTCTAGAGCCCCCTGGGCTCTGATACCATGTAAAATATTACATAGTGCAGCGAACAGAATCTGACAAAGAGATAGAGAGTACACAACAGATAAGAGGAGAATCAATAAATTCTTTAACTCCAAACAACTGATACAAAGATGGCTCTGTCCACCCATGCGCTTCCACTGTGTAAAGCTTAGATGGCAATCTAGATAGAAGATAGGTGAAGAGCTTAAGGCTGGCTGGAACAACAACTCTGACTGGGTGAAAGATGAGTGATCGATGGCTGTGAAGGGGTTTAGCTTTTATAGCTTGTGAAGGCCATAAGGTCGGCCTGACCGACCGACCTACCATATGAGCCTCCACTAGTCAGCCAGGGAATATTCCAGGGAATATTCCCTTTACCATCGGGCGGGGGACGCTGCCCCTGGACCCCCGCCAGGGGGGCTGCTGGCCCCCCTAGGACCCCCCAGCCAGGGGCCGCTTCCACGGCCCCCTCGGACCCCACAATAGGGGCCCCTTTTAACTCTCTTACCCCGCAACTCGATGCAATGCGCCTCGAGTTGCTATCAACTTAATCACTCTGTCTAACCCAAAGATTAGACCCATAACAGTCACCTTTTTGCCATCTGGTCACATAGACCTCATCTGATATACAAGTCAGGACTCAACCAATGTCCGGGCTCACATTTGGCTTCTCCTCATAATGGGGGCCTTACAACTTTGAGCACCATGGATCATTGCTAGTACCTAATGAGGGTGGGGCATTGATCATATCTAACAAGTAGAAAGCTTGGACATGTTCACTACTTTTTTCGGATGTCTCACTCTGCATGTTGATCTCTTCAGTGATCATAAGGGAGACTAACTCATCGAAATCTGGAAATGGCTTTCTGACATATACGGGAGTTACAAAGACTTCCAAGCCTTTTCATTATTAAGTCCACCCAAGGTAGACGACACCAAATCATCATCATTGGGCATTGCATCAATCGCTGCCAAGGCATCTGCAATGCTCCTTATCGGCATTGCATACTCATTGATAGACATCTTCCCTTTCTTCAATGTATTCAACTCTTGCTTGAGTTGAATCTTTCGTGCCTTTGTATTTACAAAAAACATACTTTCAAGTATGGTCCAAGCTGCATATGAATTCTCTGCATTTCTAATATGTCCCAGCATATTATTGTCAATTATTGCAGACAGCCAATATATGATCTTTTTGTCTTTTGCATTCCATTCCTTTTGTGCCTTTGTCTCTTATGCAATTGGAGGATCACTCATCTCCGGCTCCTTTTCTTCACCTGAAACAAACTCATAGAGGCCTTTTCTAATAAGGAAGTTCGTGACACGGAACTTCCATGAAGGGTAGTTGTTCTTGTCAAGCTGCTCAATGATGGGAAATACCAAATAGCAAGCAAATCTTCTGTAACCCTCGACCTGCAGTGCACAGCAATATACCAGACAGCCTTTTTCACTGTCTGCTCAACAATACATGCAATCTGCAACCAATTTGCAGATAAACCTTATGTTTATTCATTAGTAAACACCTTTGAACTTACAGATCTGAAACCTGTAACCTGTGCATCTGTATACAGCAGACACAATTGAAATTGCAGGGTATCTCGAACTGCTATCCACAACCTTGCGGCTCTAAAACGGGGCCTAAAACGGCCTCAGATGCCCAAAATAACTACGGGCAAGCCTAAAGGGCTTATCTACAGAATACACAACACTCTTCGCGCACATCAAATCTCACTACAATCTGAGATTTTTGCTCTGCCTTGCTTTCGGTGCCTCCATAGGCACTATCCAAGAGAGAGAGTGGAAGGATGGGAGATCTTCTTACCCATGGCTTGCTTGCTTGAACCTTGCTTCTTCCTCTTCACTTCAGCCTTCGAAATCAGCCTCTCTCAGTGATGTGGCTTTGATACTATGTCAAGAATCGCGTGGTGGGAGAACTTGCTCAAGATGCTACGCCGAACACACACAGAATGCACAAGGAGGAGCTTACTCAAGAGACAAGAAGAGAGATGGAGGCCAAAACGTTTTCTTGCTCATTTCTTCTTCTTCTTCCACACACTTTACAATGTACACAAAGTATAGATAAGATACAACATAAAGGAAAGTGGCCTACTAAGTCAAACAATGCATAACCGACTACACTAGTCAACTGGCACTATAACTATACCAGCTATAAATAGGTGTAACAACCTGAATATAATAAGTAATGAGTCAGTGGCCATTTGAGAGTCATAATGACCACCGACATGCTAAGTGTAGACGTGTGGATCCATCTAACCAGGCGGTCCATCATCAATGTCCGCATGTGTTGAGCTTGTCATCTCAACAGCAGTTAATCCCTTATTTGGAGCACCCATATCTAGAGCAAAGATATCATCAGGGGGGGACTTATTTGGTGGAGCAAGGGATACAAATTGGTTGAGCAAGAAGACGGTACCTTTGTGTGGGAGATTAAAGTTTTCTACCATCACTGTTTACAAATCTTGACAAGCATCACTGTTGAGTTTAATGAAGAAGGTGGGATGGAGCCGTCAGTTCATCCTCTAAATATGTTCAATTTTGATTATCATACTTATGAATAGAGGAGTTCCTGATGGCTAGTTGTGTAAACCCATTGTGGATGTACACGTTATACTTTGATGGAGTGTCCAGGAGGCCTAATAGAAAAGGGAGTATTGGAGTAGTCATCCGAGATCCCCGATATAGAGTTACAATCATTAGCTACTTATCTCGGGGTGGGATTCACTAACAAGATGGAGGAGTATAAAGCCCTAGTTATGGGATTGAATATTGCCAAGAAAGGTGGCATTAGGCGGTTGTTAGTAAAAGGGGATTCCCAACTGATCTTAAATCAACTTAATGGGACATATACAGTCTGGAATCCTCTCCTTTACCATCGAGCTGCTATAACCCTACTTGATGAATTTGAGAGCATATCTCTTCAGCTCATTCCATGTTATTGGAATCAGTTTGCGGATTCATTAGCCCCAATCTTGCTAATGAGGAGGACCTCTTTTTCAACTGTGGTCCTAGTCCAGATGTTGTTATTGATAATGAGACGGGACCTCGTGGCTTGTGGGGAATGTTATCAGACCATGTGCTATATGGTAGGCGATGGTTGATATGGGTAATGAGAAGAGTAGCCGAGACCCATCTACCACTATTATCTTGGACCCGTAGGTTGATTCGACGACATGTTATGCATATGCCTCTTGTTGTATATGCAGGAGGTATGGGTCATAACTTGATGCATTTAGTTTAGGGATGAGCACCTTGTCTTTCCCCTTGGAGTGGAGCGTGTGTTTGTATATTTGCCTTCTTCCAATGATGGATCTATATGAGTAGGTTTGCTTGATTTCTTTAGCCCAAGAGGACCAGTTATTTTCAAGTTTTAATAATCTATTTTCTTAGGCCAGGAGGGCCAGCTAGTTTGCAGTGAAATGTGTTATTTCTTTAGGCCAAGAGGGTCGTTCGTCTATTTGGTGCGGGTATAGTTAATGGTTTTTTGTTGTAGTGATTGCATCATATAGGTTACCGAAGTTGTTGGAGGGAGCCTTTGCTGCAAAGGAGTTTCTTGTGGCCATTCCTGGTGGTTTCGTCCCCTTTCCTGAGTCTTTTCCCTTAAGCAATTAATGATATATGTACGTGTAAGGGTTAATTTCTTTTGTTTGTTGGGGACCAACAATCAAGGCATGAAGTCCCAGGTTTAGGCTTTGTATGTCTGGGGGAGGTCTGAGTAGTCATTGCCTCCTGCAAGGCATTGTCAGTCATTGTAAGACCGGTTTTAGATGGGAATTCTAGTGACCCTGTTCTGCTGACCTGCTAGGCGGCCGTTCTGGGAGTTCCTGTTAGTTGTGAGGTAGTTAGAGAAGCCTACTAAAATAATGATGGAAAGAGACAAAACCCTAAATATCTGAATGACAATTTATGAATATACAGAGGTGTGTAAAAAGGGATTCTAACCCCTATAAAAATAGAAATGGAAAAGAAAGGAAAAAAACTTTGAGCAGTTGTTCATTGCCTTGTGAAGGCCTGGTAGGTTCGTGGGGATGAGACAAGACCCAGGGCTGATCCATTGTCTTCCTAGGGGTGGCTTCTAGTAGAAAAATAAGAATAAAAGAAGGTTGGAGAAAAAATAAAAGTGAGCGTTAGAAAAGGATTAAGTGTCGCCTTGCGCGGGCTTGGTAGGTTCTTAGGTACCGAGACAGGACCTGAGGCCGATGCCTTGCTCTCCTTGGGTCACCATGCTTAGCTCCCTCCTTTTTACATGCCCGAGTCTGGAGAATAAGAGGCTAAAGACCCAATGTGCTAAAAGATAATATTTGTTTATCCAGCTAGAGTCCTCACCTAGTAGGAGCTCCTAGTTGAGTTGTCCTTAGTTCGGTAGGTAGTTCAAACCACCTGAGGATAACCTCTTTGATGGTTCTTGTTAGCTTGGTTGTGTTGGTGGAGTTGGTTAGTGACTAGCTTTCGAATTTTTGTCAGATTATACTAGGCCTACTCCTTGTGGATTTCATGCCTTGGTTATAACAAGGGGGTAGGGTGAGAGCTGTGATGTGTTTTTTTGTGTATCTATTTTGTATCAGCTTGATGCTCTTTGTGGTTGTATTTATGTGCAAACTCATGCGTGGGATTCGACGGGTTGAGTCGACCTATCCCATGGTCGCCAATGAGAGCTGGATTTTAGGACCCAATTTGGACCCGTTCTTGAAGTGTTGAAGCTCATTTTGGAGCCAGAAAGTGCCCGAGAGGTGTTAAAGAGCCAATTTTAGGACGAGCGTAGTAGCAACCCATACAGCTTCATGGAGTAGTTCAAGCAAGTTTGCGAGGCCAATAGTCTCACGGACCTTGCACAACACTCCCAAGCTTTTGGGCTCTGCTTAGGCAATAAAGGTAGGATGTGGTACACCAGCTTAGACATGGCAGAGTGAGCGAACTTTTCCCAACTAAAAGATCTCTTAATGAAGAGATTCTCGAAATCAGGGTACTTTGAGAACCTCATAGTTCAACTGATGAATGTCAGTCAAAAGGACAAGGAGGACATAAGAGACTACATCACTCAGGTGCGTAGTCTCTTCAAGAGAATTCCAATGAACGAGTGGCCCAATGAAAGAGTTGTCTCCATCATATTCATAAATGGAATTCACAATGATGAATTGAACAAAGCCTTAGTAAGCAACTCCAGCTTGCAGTGAGACGTGCTTGTTAGGGTCTTTGACAAAGCAATTAGGGTGGATGACCATCTAAGAGAGTTGAGATCTTGAAGCTTGAATTGTGATAATCGTGATGACTCTAGTCAAAGGACCTCGAAGAGAACCACAACTGCTAGCAAGAGATCAGTCCCTAGCACGCAGGACAAGGGGAAGAGTATAGATCAAGGCCAAGAGCTAGTCCAGGTGAAAATGGAGCTAGCACGACTGCAGGAATTGGTGAGGAAACCAGTGTGACCGCACATCCAATGTGTGGATTATGATGGCAACCACCTTTTGATCGAGTGCTAGGTGTCTAGATCTAGGCCTTGCGCAAATTGTTGTAGGTTCGGCCACGTTCCATGAACTGTAGGTTTCCTAGGAGATTCCCCTATGTCGAGCAGTACAATCTGCTGTACCTAGGGAACATGCCCCCAAATTTTGTTGGAAGAGGAGCCTAGCTAGTGCTCCCAGCACCAGATGATGCAAGACCAGCCATCCCTAGGATGGAGATCAACCCGACAAGCATACCCATGCCACCAAGACCCTACGTATTCCATCCACCGAGTGATGCTCCAATCCATTATGTGGAGGAGCCTAACGAAGACAAAGCCTATGTGAACCCTTACGTTTTGTATGACGAAGAGGGTAATCCA
Source organism: Lygodium microphyllum (assembly GCF_053477565.2). Taxonomy (NCBI): domain Eukaryota; kingdom Viridiplantae; phylum Streptophyta; class Polypodiopsida; order Schizaeales; family Lygodiaceae; genus Lygodium; species Lygodium microphyllum. The sequence continues at coordinate 38,213,793 of NC_141140.1, read as the reverse complement.
ATCTTGATGGACTATCAACCAATACCTGAGAGTTGGATTTTAGGACCCGATTTGGATCCGTTCTTGAAGCATTGAAGCTTGTTTTGGAGTCAGAAAGTGCCCGGGAGGTATTAAAGAGCCAATTTTCATGAAAAATCAAATGGTGGTAGATGGCCGAGCTAGAGTTTTCCTAGATGCATTTTGACATCAGGAATTCAACACAAGTCTCGGTACCCTCCATTTAATCCCCGCAAGGTTCGGCATTATAAAGTAGCTACCGGATCGGGAAGCCGTAAAGTGCATGGGAGAGGCCAGGTTGATGAACTTCGATGCCACAAAGCCGCCTGTCCAATCAGATTACAGATCGGAGTTTGTTTGGGCCTTCAAAATTGAAAAATCCACTTGTGGGATAGTGTGAACACAAAAAAATGAACCAGTTATTTTAATGTTTTAAATCTTAGGCTTAATAAAAGCCTTGAAACTAATGCAAAAACTGTCGAACAGAGGGAAGCATCAATACACCTCCTTATTTTTGCTCGTTGCCTCTCCGATTCAAACCTGTTTGGAGAGAGAGCGGAAGATTCTCAATTAGGGCAAGGGGATGAACAAGATGGTTGCAAGCTTGCCCATTTTAATGGAGGATTTAAAAATCTCATTTTTTAGTCTTTCTCACTTCTCTCTCTCTCTCTCTCTCCTACAAGGGGTAGTTCCTGCGTGTGAAGAAGAATGAAGCCCGGTTGGTGAATGCTCGTCCGGCGTGGTACCGGATTGCTTCTAAACTGAAGGTGGGCTGAAGATGGCAGTGTAGAGGTCGGTTGAGCATCAAATGGGCCCTGATTTGCAGACCTGTAACAAGTTTCAAAACCCGAAATAATAAAAAAATACACGGTAATGACATTTTTACAAAGAAAATGGCTCTTTTTTCACATTTGATGAGGTTAGCAATGTTCATATGGGCTGAAATTTCATGGGCATATAGTTTGTTGTTGGTTTTAGTCTTTCATAATAAAAAAAATTAGAAAATATACTCTTAAAGTGTGGCAAATAAATGGGAAGAACCGAAAAAGCATGGTTTTTTAGAGTAAAAATTGGGTTTTTGGGCTTAAAATCAAAAAAGTATGAAACAAAACACCAATAAAATGTACGTGTTTGTTTTTTAAAGACTCAAGAGCCATAGCTATGAAATAATGCTACTTTTATTCCATTTTTAATTTAATAAATAAGAAAAAATAGAAAAAAATACTCTTTAAAAGGGGGAAAAATAGGGAACAGACGAGGAAAATTATGAAAAATTATGGACGTGTCTGTGGGTGTATAATGAGGATAAAGCATAAGGGTTTGCCTTATCTTATCCCCATTTATATGTTTTTGTAAGTATTTACTGCTTATTTCGTACAAAATACATATGAAATTACCCTTTTATCTATCACCACAAGCAAAACTTTAAATGGTAGGGGGAGGAGGGAAGTTTGAGTGCTGAAATATGATATAAAATCTAATGTATTTGCTGCATTATTAATACAGGATGACGTTAAGTTAAAAAAAGGGAAGTACAGTACGAGTATAAGGCTCGGTGTCTTCTCTCATTACAGCAATTATGCGTTAGTGTATGGAAACATGAAAAGAATGGATTTGCACAATGCACGATATTGTTTTCCGATTGCTTGAGCACTTAATCATATACACATTTGCATCAAGTATCATTAAATGATATCAATTACAAGCTCGTGGATGCATAGTACTTGGCTTCTTTAGAACTTGACCCACGTAGAGAGAGTGAGAAACCTGGCTGCAGGTCTAGGCTATGGGTCAAAAGGGGACGGATAAGTGAGGATAAGTGCATTCCTGAAATGTTAAATATATTGGCACCAAGAGGGGGGTTTGTTTCGAATGTGTCTATGTGTGGAAGAAGCGCATTGAGGGGCCAATCCCCAAGATGTAGGAGAGCTACAGTAGGGCCACGACAATTAGTCGGTGGGGTGCCCTTGTGTGTGTAGTATGAGGCATTTATTGTCAATATATGTATAATCTCCCTCTGAGGAGATGGGGAAAGGGAACATCCATTGGATTACATACTATAAACGTGTAGTGATTAGTGTTTAGGATAGTGTATCCTTTGTCAGACGCTCCTGGCCGCGAGGCCATGAGGTGGGGCTGTCTGTTGAGGGCATGAGGTCCAGCTAGTGCCTTAGCAAATGCCGGCCCATTTTAGGTCCCATGAGTACCAATTATGGCGTTAGGTAGAGGTAAGGGCAAAGGATTCATAGAGCCAACCCAAGATCCAATCTTGTGTCGGACTTGTGGTCACCCAGGCCATATCTGATCATGATGTCTAGAGAGAGAACAAGTAAATAGGGAAAAAGCTGACCTCAGATGTGTTGAGTGCAGCATCACTCATCTCTTCACCGATTGCCCCAGACGGAAGCCATCCTCTAGCTCGACAATTGTGCCATCAGTGCCTTTGGGGTTGTTTGGAGTCGAGACATTCCACAATGAGGACACACCCATCCCGCTACATGTCATGATCAGAGCACAGATGAAGCAGGCAAGCATATTATTGCATGGGCCTAGCAACTTAGATGTAACCTCAATAGGAAAGAAGAGCTGAAGGAGAAGGAAGAAAAAGTCTGATGCAAAGGTCATACTTAAGACTGAGGATGCAACAATGCTAGTAACTAGCAAGAAGGTCATGGATAAAGAGGCAGAGACCACCTCCCCAAAGATGGCAGAGAAAGGGAGTGCCAAGGTAGGGAAGTATCCTCACCCTAGATGCCAACTTGAGGAAATAAAGGAATCCTAGGAGCACCTCAAGGATGTTGAGCCTATCTTAGGGGACGAGATCAAGGATCTCTCTATTGTGAGAACACCAATCTCACCTGCACGACTAAGGTTGAGAGATGCACCCATGCCACAAGCAGTGACACCTAGGCCAAGTTTAGATGCTACGGGCTAGCCAACCAATCAAGACCAATGGCCAAGAAGCACAAACCTAGGAGAGAGGCAAGCAACCAGCAACCTCCTCGCGACGTTAGTGACCACCCTAGTGACTTTGAGTTTAGGAGACCTGCTCACGCAATAGCCCACACTAGGGCAGGACTTGAAATACTGGATGGAAGATTGATGGAGCATGATACCGCTAACTTGCGGGATCATGATATAGTCATGTAGATACCCAACTTGACGTAGCACTTAGTGCCAATGTCACTACATGTCAACGCATTTTGGGAAGGCATTGAGATGCACAAAATCTTGCCTATCCTAGCCCTAGGAGACATAACATGGAAGGAAATTGTAGATACGGGGGCAGGAGTGAGTGTGTTGAGCCATGATGTGCTTCAGGATTGGGGAAATCCACCTATCAAAACTGCTAAGTTTAATGTTACTCTAGCTAACAGAATGAAAGATAAGCCATTTGGAGTCTTGAAGAATTGGCCAGTGAAGATCATGGGTGTCCAGTTCTCTGTGAACTTCATCATCATGAAGGGAGTGGACTGTGACATTCTACTAGGCCGACCCTGGATGAGGAATGCTTGAGTTGTCGAAGATTGGGGCAATAGTCTAATCTTCTTAGGAAACCGAACAAAAGCAGTAAGGGTCGAGATGGACACTTGGAAGATGACCCCCGTCAACCTAGATGCCATCTTTGCCATGCTCAAGGGTGATGTGCCAATAAAGAAATCATATGGGCCATTAACCAAGTGCATCCCTTGCCCTAAGGATGAGCAAGATTGGATGCACGTCCTAGTAACCATCGATCTCCCATTCTCAGACGAAGAGGAGACGTACAAATAGGCTCTAAAAATTGCAAGCATGTCAAAGAAGGTGCCCACAGTGCCAGTTTGCATGATGGCTAGGAGCTCAAGCAGCCAACCAAGGCCTATCTCTTTGGATATCCCTTTCCGAGGATTAGGACCCTTCCGAGTGCGCACCATTAGTAGGACGGTAAACGTAGAACTTGAAACCCTTAAAGGTGAGGGCATAGGCTTCTTTAATGGTAGTAGCATGAAGAAGTAGTACCCTCCCACACATCCACTACATGAGCCCCCTATGCTAGAAGCCCCTATCAATGTCCGCGTAACCACCATCATTGAACTAGAGGATGAGGATGAGGGGGTAGTAGGAGCAGCATACCTACGCATCATGGCCACTACCCAATACATGCACACATTTGATGCCTTGATCGATGAGGGAGCTGACTTCAATGTCTTGACTTATGCTCATTGGACCCTCATTGGTCAGTCACAATTATAGCCCACAAACACTAAACTCAGTCCACATTCAAGGGCAAGTCATATGCACTCCTAGGGAGGTGCAAGATTGAAGTCTCTATCGAGTCTGAGAGCATATCAGTCATCTTCTATGTATTACCAAATACGAAGGGTGCAGGTCAATAATCATTGCTAGGATGCACTTTCAAGAAGCAAGCACATTGCAACATGGACTACGATATGTAGTAGTGTATTCACCTTTCCTTTGGCAACATTCAAATCATGATAGCTTTTTTAGCAAGGGCAAAAAGGCTCTACCCAAGCCTGCTATGCCAATGATAGAGCTACCTAGGACCAAGCTTAAGGAGGGGATCGTGAGTCATCACAACCCACCCAGACTACAAAACCACTGCCAACTAAGTCCATCACCAAAGCCACAGAGCCCATGATTAAATAGGTACCAAAGCACCAAGGACCACCTCCTCGTAGCAAGCAACCACAGCCACACAAGACCACGGGTCACCATTCAAAACCTCAGAGACAGCCTTGACACTATCGACATAGGTGCACAATCAAGCTGTGATGGATACTCAAAGATCTATTGCAAGCCCAAGGATACTATGAAGGCAACACAACGTGGATATGAGTGCCCAAGAAGGGAAATCCTAGAAGCATAGCCCAACCACAACCATTGCTTGCCACCCCATCTCCAGGAAGCCCCACTCCTGCTAAGGTAGTGAACACCCAAAAAACTCGAGCTACAAAGCCTATAGAACCCACGACGGTTGTGGTAAAAAAACCCCAACCAATCTATTGACCCAAACAATAGCTTGATACCCCAGAATCATCTTAGTCCAAAGAGCTTGGCACCCTAGTGGCTGTGCAAGAAGAGGGAAATGCACCATCTATGCCACTGGAGCCACCCTCAGTACCCCAAAGCAGCACTAGACACACGGATTAGACTACAGATCTACCCTTAGACACACCACTGTAAAGTCCGCTACCACTAGAACCATCAGTGTCTAACCCAATTCCACCACAAGCACTAGTAGTTCTTAGCCCTTCCTACGAGCAATGTTCTTTCCTAACGGTTGCCAAGGACCTTTTTGAGAATACAGGAGATGACTTGGTGACTTGCATCATGCTCTTGGACAACACTTTCACCATGTTTGCTAGGAGCTATGAAAGACTTGACCTTGTCTTGCTTGATGAACCCCTTGCCTCTGATGTTCGTTCCTTATCCTAAAATTGGGAAGAATACAAGTTCATGACTGTAAAACTCCCCAAGGTTGCAAAGGAGTTGATCAATAATGGTAAAATCTCAAAAGAGCACACGCTCGTCAAACAGTTAATAACATCATACCACAAGTCCCAAATTCTTACATCACCCATTGAGCTTGAGGAACTCACACGCCTTTTTTTGACTTTGACTCATTGTTCTTACAAAGATGGTGTAACCTACATCTTTAATGGGAGAAAAGAGGTTGCCAAGTAATGACTAATGTTGAGCAGTGATGTGCAATTAAAAAAATTGAGTATGACCTAACTTACATAGCACCAACCTCTTTCAAGGTCTTGGCCATCACTCGAAAAAAACACCTAGATGACCAGGTCTTGCCCACCCTTACATTGATCGCATCCTTACGGAAGAGGAGCTACATGTGGCTAGTTGCATTAACTCGGGTGATTTCCTAACTGATGTCCTAACTTACATTACCCAAGTATGCATTAGCCATCGTAATCTTGATCATCATGCTCAATTGGAGTACAATCCCCATTTCTATGAGTGGCTTATGCCTAAGTAGACCATGCCATCTTATGCTAGAACGCCCTTGATTCTCCCATGCCTAATCCTAGGAAGGATTCTCATCATTTCCCAAGGGGGGAGGGGGTAAGGTGATTAAGAAAACATAGGAAAGAAGGAAACAAAGAGCCTTAATCAAAGTTAAAAGCAAGAAAGAATTCAAAAATGGTTGGAAAGAAAATGCCAAAAATGTTTTGGAATGAATAGGCTGTTGTTAGAAAATTTCATGTTTCTAATTTAGCTTGTTTATTCTCTTCATAGAAGAAAAATCAATTTCTTGCTTACCAAAAAGCCATATGAGGAATATTAATATTGGACTATAGTAAATGACATGTATCCATAATGGTGGGCCAAGATAAAGGTGGCAAGCTCCCTTTCACAGAAGAATAGCAAACTAGGTATGGCCTGAGTGTCGAGATAAGGGGCTTTAGCCATTTCACCTTCAAAAACACACTAAATCTAGATGAGGCCATCCTCGAGGATCCGGTTGCTATGAAGCAGCTAGTGGAGAAATGTGACCTCCAAAAGTATGTGGAGAAAGTGGGGCAAGAAATAGACTACGCTATGTGTGCAAAGTTCCTGAGAAGTTTTGATGATGCAAGGAAATGCGGCACAGTAATTGTCAGGACTATAGCAGAAGAAGAACGTCAAGTGGAGGTACCACTAAGCACTGCAATGGTTGAGAAGGCCCTAGGCTTGGCCATCAAGAAAGAAAGATGCCCTCGGAGAGATCTATTTGCCATGCTAGGAGTGATCAAGCATGATGTGCACATGATGGACGGGATAAGCCTAGCACACATCCTAAATCCAAAAGTAAGGATGCAAGCGAAGATGGCCCATGCTCTATTCTCAGGACAGAGGCACAACACATTGATGAACAGGATTGGTGTGCCACTGCTGGAGAGCATAGCCGTAGGGTCCCCTCAAGAAGTGGACTGGAACAGGTTTGTTGTCTTAAAATCCATCAAAAACTTAGTGATGGTCCCAGCCACGAGTGCAGCGCCAGCAGGAGGTGGAGGCACTGATAGCCATGGCCATGACTGAAAGAAGAGTGCACTTGGCAGAGCTAGAAAGCCACGTGCAAATTACTGAAGATCTATCAAAAAGTCTCACAAAAGCCCACCAATAGTTCCACGTGGTTGAGCAAGGTATAAGGATAGCAAAAGAGCAGCTCTGAACCGTTGAAACAAAGAAAAGACCCAAATGGTGGAAGTCTAGAATGAGCAGTAGCAAGTGGTAATGATATTGTCTCAAGAAATGAATAAAGGTAAGAAAGACTTGGAAGATAAAGCGCATCAGTGGGAGAGACGCAATTTTGAAAGAGTGAGAGGATTGACAGAGCACTTGGCAGTGGCAAAATGTGAGAGAGTGCTCGTTGAATCTAGGGAAGAAGTTTTAGAAGTGTGCTTAGATAGTTAAAGGCAAGCCTTTTTGAGCATAGTGCTTCATGCCACACATGTTGAAGGTGAGGATTTGGTGGAAAGAATGAAAAGGAAGCTAGACGAGAGCCTTAAGGTATGGCATGTAAGAACACACACTCCCAACCAGCGCAAGCATAACCAAGGACCAACAATGCAACTATTTACAACAACCCGATCTCTCCACTTATGAGCTCAGGGAACTTGGATTCGAAGAATAGGAGCATTTCACCCCCAACCCATGGAACATGACACCGAGGACACGCCAAGGGACTTTGAGCAAGAATTCAAAGAAGAACCAAAACCTAGAGAGCCCAGTCTGCCCTTGAATGACCTACCCCCAGAAGAGCCTGAGGGTGCCCAAGTCTCCGAATGCATCATTGCTGCCAAAAGAAGAAGATAACAACTTGTGGAACAAGCCCAACAAAGAGCGCAAACATGGCTATAATAGCTTCCTGACAAGCCCATGTCACTACGTGAGTATCATCATCCCATCAATTGGATGCATAAACTGACTATCTACCAATAGCAGGAGCTCCAATCTTGACCCTTCGAGTTCTCCTTCCCCTACCCATGAGCCTTAGATGCCCTTGGAGGTAGTGGAGAGGATCATTCATTTGGGCAACCCCTTAGCAAACCGATAAGTTGAGGATTGGAGCATCATAATCACGCAATGGAGGTGGAAGCCCACAGATTATTGGCATGACAAGGTCTATCAGGTTCCCAAGACTGTCCGAGGATACAAGGCACAGCCAAAGTGGTAGAGGAGGATTTGGGATACCAATTTTGATGCATGGATGGCCTTTTGCGGCACGCTACTTGAGGAATATAATGATTCTATCTTCATGCCCTACCTATGCAGATATGGACTAGATTATGACAGGAAAGTGCATGGAAGATATGACTTTCCAAAGATCTACAACATTAATGCAGATACTCCCAAGGGATGCATGACTTTCAAAGCAGGGGACTTGTGCCCATCCATCAACTGCTTCCTCAAGGATTTCTCTTCGTGCCCAGATCCTGCATTTATAACTACCTTAGGACCATTAGAAGAAAAAGCCAGCAAAGCTGAGGAATCCCGCCTTCCCTCACTCTTTTTTTACATTAACTTAGGAATAGATTGATGCGCTATGGCTAGGCTCATGATTAGGGCAACCCTGCATTTCTCTTTTTGTATGAAGATCCTTGAGGACATGAGCGATAGCCACTTTACAAGGTGCAATCATCCTTTCTTGTTAACCACACCTCTTAATGTAAAGGCTAGTATTAAGGAATACCTACAGAGCCATGCTTTTGACTATCCCTAAGATCACCTTGTGAATCGTCAGGGCATAGCTTGAGCACACTCCTGTGCTAGAATGTTGGCTATAATCATCTAATCCAAAAAAAAAGGAAAGAAGAAAAAGAAAAAAGAAGAAAGAGAGAAAGGAAAAAGAAAAGGAGAAAAAGGAAAAAAGATAAAGGTGCAAACATTGGACCCCCCCAAAAGCATCTTGAGTGCCACAATCACTGCACCTAGGGTTTCCATACCTAGCCCCATCCCTCACTACACATGCTTAGGGCACATCAAGGGCAAGACATTCTCCCAGACGTGTCTCCCTAAGCGACGTACTACACATACAACGATGCACAAACGGGGTCCTCAAGTGTGGGACACCACCGAGGGATTTTTGACTCATCCCCCAGTTCCACAAGCACATGCACCACGCACTACATGGTAAGGTAGACACACCCCTAAGGAAGTGCACAACTTTGTCTTGCAGGTTAAGATCATGTCGCATCAAGGAGAGGGCACAACAAGGGAAACCTATCCAATGGCATCCTCAACCTCGAGGACAGGTCCACCATCTTCTGCTTCTCCAAGGAGGATCTGCCCAACACCATCTTTAATTTCAAGGGTAGATCCACCCCTGGCCAACCTTAAGATGGGGGTTTGCCTTAACACCATAGTCAATTTCAAAGGCAGAACTCTACCACAACCATATTTAATTTCAAGCATGAATCCCTCCAACACATCCTCAACTAGCTCTTGTATATAAACTCAAAAAGCCACTCGGCTACCCCATCACCACCATCCAATTCACCACCCATCAGTGCCATATGGGACTGGCACTCGGCTAGGAGGGGAGTAATGTTTACTATAGAGCAGAGAAAGAGGAAAAAGAGGCATCAAGAGGAAAGTGCAAGGTGAAAAAAAGGAAAAGGCACCTCACAAGAGAACGGACCCAAAACAAATCCAAAAGCATGGGAAGAACCAACAGGAGTCCAAGGGGATACCATGAAGCTTATAAAGTGGCCTAGCAATAGCAGCATAGTTTAGAACAAATCGGCGATAATAGCCAATATACCCAGGAAAGCATTGAATACCCTTTTTAAAAAATGGGGGTGGAAGCTCCATAATAACCTTGATCATGGCTATATCCATGGCAATGCCATTCTTGGACACAACATGTCCTAGAATAATGCAATGCTTTACCTAGAATTGACATTTTAGTAGATTTCAAGAAAGATGATACTACCAACATCTTTCAAAGACAACGTGAAAGCTTGATTGAGTGCTCTTCCCAAACTGGTATGGACATAGAGGTCATCAACAAAGACTTTGAGCCACTTATGCAGCATTCTTTAAAGATGGTGCACATCAATTGTTGAAAGGTGGTGGGTGCATTGGTCAACCCAAATGGCATGACAATGTAAGCAAAGACGCCCCATTTGATGGCAAAAGCAATCTTATGCTGGGCAACTAGGTGAACCTAAACCTGACTGTATCTAGAGAATCCATCAAGAAAGCTATAAGCCTCCTTCTCAGCCACTCTCTCAATCATGTAATGTGTGTAATAGGGCAACGGATAGTGATCACATTTGGTTGCTACATTGACCTTATAATTGGCACATACACAAATTTTGTCATTCTTTTTTAGTACCACGATAATGGGTGATACCCAGCCAGTATGCTCAATCTCATATATGAATCTTACTTTTTGCAATTTATCCAATTCCTCCTTCACATGCCAAGTGTAGTAAGGATTCATCGAGTACGGCCTCTATTTGACAAGTTTAGCATCTGGCCGCATGGGAATAGTGTGAGTAAGTACCTAATGTGGCACTCCTTTGAGATCTTTGTAGTTCTAGCTGGCAAGCACATCATGGAACTCCTTGAGTAATCATATGAATGCCTCCTCATCGTCATTGCTTAAATCCTCGGCAATAAAGATGGGTTTAGGCATTTTCCCATCCTTAGCTAGGTTAACTTCCTTGACTTTTGCTGGCCTTCAATAGATTCACTAGTTGCACCTTGGCGCTTGGCATTAAGCGTAATGACAACCCAATCCCCTTTCTTGAACCTAGCAAAGATTTTAGGGAGATCCTAAGGCATACATAGTAGAGTCATGGTTCTTCCAAGTTTGCTTAAGATTTGCAAGTAAGTCGACAAGTTCATCTTAGAGTGTGGAGCTGGGGTAGGCTGAGGATTTCAGGATCTGAGTTAGTGCTAGCATCTGACTCAGAAATCAAACTCGTCTAACATTGGTGGAGCATCAAAAGGTAGGTCTTTTGAGGGCTCAGTAGTAAACAAATCAGAGTTGGAGGTGGGGTCAAAAGTGTGGGATTCTAGTCAAGTGTAATCCATGGCCTTTAGGTACTCCAACCATTCTAAGACAAATTTAACATGGACCAGGCTAGCATCAATGTGCAAAGTGAGGTGTGATCAATTGTGATTTTCTCAATTTTTCATCCATTAGAGTCATAGTCTACGTTAGAATTTGTAGTGCTTTCATACTCAATAGATTCATCTTCATAGTCACCATCCTCCTCTGTGTCTGAGTCATCAGGGGGGAATTATGGAGACAAAAAGGTTATTATGATAATTGAACAAAAACTAATGTAGTTTAGTCCAATGCCAAATGGGACATGTTAAGATCTCTTCAAAGAGAAATAGGTTAGCCTTGCCCACATTCTTGAAGGTTGTCTATTAGTGGGTGCACGGAAGCCCTATGGCTTAGATATTCATGATGGGCCAACATGCATCATCAACAATGGCACAGAAGGAAGTGCATCATGAATATCAAGATTGTTTATGGGGATTTCCTGAAGTCTGTGTTGACTCAAATGTTTGTGAGCTTCTCTATACTCTCCTTCTTCAGTGAATGGCAACTCCAGGGTAGCAAGAATATGAAGCCAATCTTGCTCATCTTCTGGGCAAGGAACATATTTGTTCAAGGCCTTCTGTGTTGGGGGACAGATGGTTTCACCTTGCAGCAAGCTAGAAAGGACATCCAAGTTCATTGAGGTAGTCTTCCAACTATCCATTTCAATACACACAACCTCAATACGATTTTCCAAAAAGACTAGAACATCACCCCAATCTTCAATGAGTCATGCATTATGCATCCATGGCCAACTAAGTAAGAGGTCATAATCAACTCATTTCATGACCACAAATGTGACATAGAACTTGACACCAGTGATCTTCATCGGTCAGTCCTTTAACACCCCCAGGGGGGCACACCTTAGAACCACCATCAAATAGTGAGATTAAAGTGGATAGGGTTGCCCCACATCTGAAGCATTGTCTGATTTACAATATTGACACCAAATTTGGTATTTATAATACCTCTTCTCGTTGTAATCACAGAATGCTTCCACAAGTAGAACAACATGTTGTTCAACACCCTCCTAGAACATAGCAACTCCAAGAGCACCAAGGATAAGGGTCGGTGGAGAGCTAGGCAATGGAGGTGGTGGATTTTCCACAACAAGCTAGGTTTTGTTACTTCCATCGATCCAAGTCTTGTGCATTGTCCAAATAGCATGATTGTTCTTGAAGAGCATGCCCAATGGGATGGAGACACTTGTAGAGGCCAGGGCAGCTAAAAGCCTAGGGTCGTCTTCTTGATACTGGAACTTCCAGGGATGTTCTTAACAGGAAATTGTGTGCCAAGCTTAGTAGTAGATCTTCCAAAGGTGTCAAGGCCAATTACGGAGGGCAAGGGAAGTGTGCTATCTATGCCAAGTTGTTGTAACTTGTCCTTAGCTTCTTCAGTCCTAATTTCAACTTGTGCCTCTTCCACCCAATTCTTCTCACCTTGCTAATTAGCTTGATTTGATGCTACTCAAGATCAAGTTATTCACCTACTTTTTCCAGTGCATCCAGTTCAGTGTGTAGAGCAGATGTAGCTTGCTCAGCACTAGAAACAACTGTAAGAACTAAGGACTCCCCGTCACTATTGAGCTTGAAAGCAGCATGCTTGGTTTTCTTCTTTGCATTCTTCTTACTAATGATAGAGCCAGTATCTAGAGATGGGTAGGGATACTAACATCACCTTGCTTAGCTTGCTCTTGGGTAATGGAATTAATCAAAAGATGGAATCACATCCTTGTCTTTTAGCATTTCTACTACAAAGATAGTCAAGGGAACAGTGGATACTATAGCTTTTCTAAAGCTAGCTTTCTGCTTTGGGAAATCTGAATACATGTAAGTGATTCCACACTCAAAACACTTTTGATTAGCTTTTTTCTCCTTTGGTTGTTCTTGTTTTTGCAGGCAATGTGTGGATATGTGACTATTGGCCAACAGGCAAGAGTCTCATGGTGTTGCATCAAGTCGGGCCCTCTACCTCATCTTAACATCATGACTAGGATTGGTCCATAGTCCATAAGCACATCATTTCCATATTCATCATAAGAGACAAACGGTTGAGTATAATCATCATCTTTGGCAAGCTCTTCAATATAGTGGACAGGGGCATCACTAGGTGGATGAGTTATGATAGGGCCCAGAGGTCGTGGGATACCCGATGGATTAATGTCAACTTGAGGAGATGCAAGACACTATTTGGAGGGAGCAAGAAGGTCTAGTTGTTGAGATCTTGGGTATGGGAGCCCATGATTGGCATATGGCACAACATAGGGAAGCCACGGGCTCGACATGTAGATGCCTCATGACCAAACCACCCACAATAGTGTAAGTCATGCTATGTCGAGAGCATTCATATGGTAAGTGATCAGCACCACAATGGATGCACTGCACATTTTGTCGGTAAGGTCGAGTCTTCCTAAATGAGTCGATGATTTTCAAGAGCTCTTGTTGTTGTTTCATTACATCAACCATGAGATTTTGAGTTTGGGTGTTACCTATCTCAAGTTTTCCTCTACTAGATTGGGAGTCCGATTCGAGTCCTTTTCCTTTCTTATCACGTGTTCTCTCCTTGTGTAGGCCTTCTATGTGGATTTCTTCATCTAAGACCATTGAGATTTACTCGATCTAGCATGGAATTGCTAGCTAGCACCTCATAAATCTTTTCATTGTGGATACCCTTGATGAAAGCCTTCATGGCTACTTTAGCAGGCTCATTTTTCAGCTAGTGGGATTCTCTTATAGAGGCCTTTTAATTGAGATACATAGTCTCACATGCTCTCTTCGTCATGTTGTTCAATATTCACGAGTTAGAAAATTAATTGTCCCCATAGCCTTCTTCTACAAATCACTTAATAAAGAAAGTCTTAAGGGTTCTGAAGGAAGCCTTCTTAGCAACGTCGAGGCTAGTAAACCAAGTATGATCCTTCTCGCCCATGCAAAGCCCAAAGGCTTGAGCCTACTTGGCATCTCCTAGAAGGTTATTGGCCTCAAAAACTTGCTTGAACTGCTCTATGGAAATGTATGGGTCATCTTCAGCATGATACTTGTCAATTTGCTTGGCCACTAAGGGTACTTTGGCTTGGTCTCGTGCTAGGTAGGTATGTTACCCAACCTCCCAGTTAGTAGTGTTTGTGCCATATGAGCTCCTACAGTGTGAGCAGATCCATGTGATCAAAGAACCTATGTTGGATTAGGTCAATTACGGTGTCAATGGATGATCCTAACATTCCCGCATTCAACAACATGTTCTTGATCCCATCTCCTTCAGATTTCATGTTCAAAAGTTCTTGCTTTGTGTCCATGGTGTGTTCGAGGATCTTGCTAAAAGTACTAGTTCCTTGATCTTTAAGGGCCATTATTTTTTCCTCAAGGACTGTTGGGGAGAGTCAAGCATGATCAAAGCATGCATCTAGTTGGTAGCTATATAAGGACTCTTAGACATCTCGTGGAAGAGAGTTGAGAAATGTTGCTTCATCCATGGGGAGAGTTGTTGGGACATGATGAGTTTTGGGGCTAGGGTTTTTCTCCCTAGAAGGAGAGAGGATCACCTTGTTGTTTCACAAGCACACATAACTAAATCAATGTGAGAGGTTAGCCTAGGCCTTGGCTATGGTCCGTAGTGAGTGATGGGTAAAATATGTCGAACTTCCCTTGTGTGTTGTTGGTTTAGTTGTTGAGTGGAATTGGGAAGTACCTTAAGGGTTCTCGCAATGTGGGTCAAATACAACACATTCTCCTCATAATTTTCATTTTCAAGGTTAAAAGAAACACATTGTGTGAAATCAAGCTTTCTTCATTTCAAATGCAATGTGCAGGGCTGCAAGAAATTCCTCAAAGTGTCACAAACATGTCATGCTAACAATATGGCAAGTAAGGGCAGCACTTTAATGCAAATACATAAAGCAAGAGGTTCAAATTTAGAATGTGAGTAAGATAAGTATGAGTGAGCCTTAAGGCATTGTGTGTGTGTGTGAGTGGGAGTGTGAGTGAGTGTGTGAGTGATTGGTTAGTTAAAGTGGAGTGTGTGAGTGATTGGTTTGTGTGCGTGTGAGTATGAGTGAGGGATAAGTGAGGTGTGAGTAAGAGGATGTGATGGATGAGTAAGAGAATGAGTGCATGGATGAGTAAGAGAATATGATGGATGTGTGGGAGTGTGGGTGTGATGGATGTGTGTGAGTGAAGGATAAGTGAGATGAGAGTGTTATGGGTATGAGTGAGTGTGGATATAAGTGAGTGAGTAGGGGTATGAGTGTAAATGAGGGTGTGTGGATGAGTGAGTGAATGCGGTATGAGTGAGTGAGGGATGACTAATAAGTGAGGAGGAGTGAGTGGATCTAAGTGAGGGATGAGTGATAACGGATGAGTATGAACAAATGAGTGTGTGGATGAGTGTGTGGATGCAGTATGAGTGAGTGAGGATGAGTGACTGGGTTTGAGATGTGGTATGAGTGACGAGGGATGAGTATGAAAGAATGAGTGAGTGGATGTGGAATGAGTGAGTGAGGGTGAGTGAGCGGGTTTGAGTGAGGTATTAATTTGTGTGTGTCTTTTTGTGATTATGAGTGTGCTAGAATATGTTTGTTAGTTTTTGGGTGTGTTACTAGTGGTTGTGTGTGTTCATGTGTGTGTTTGGGTGTGTGTTCATGTGTGTTTGTGTGTGTGTGTGTGTGTGTGTGTGTGTGTGTGTGTGTGTGTGTGTGTGTGTGTGTGTCGGTGTTTATGTGTGAGTTTGTGTGTTAGTGTTTGGGTGTGTTAAGATGTGCGTTAGTGTGTGTGGGTGTTCATGTGTGCATTTATGTGTGTATGTTAGTGGAACTATGTCACTGGTAGGGAGCAAGAAGAAAGGGAGAGTAATTTTTTTAAAGAAAAGAAATAAATAATTTAAAATTTTTTACTTTTTGTTGTGACATCACATCGCATCGCCACCAAAGAGCCAATGCAAAGCCTATTGTTGCGTTACCACCAAACAACCAATGCAAAGCTAGCTATCCCACCGCCACCACCAGACAATCACCACCATAGCCTACCACTGCCATGCACAAAGCGGAGAGAGAGAGAGAGAGAGAGAGAGAGAGAGAGAGAGAGAGAGAGAGAGAGAGCCAATGTAGAGAGAGAGAGAACCAATGCAATATATATATATATATATATATATATATATATATATATATATATATATATATATATATATATATATATATATATATATATATAAAATCCTTATGCCAATTGTTTTTAAATATAACTATTCTTCTTGTTCTTCTTGTCATTTTCCTCTTATTCTCTTTCTTCCCATCTTCTTCTTACTCCTTCTCGTTTCTTCTTCTTCTTCTCCCTCTAATCTTCTTCTCTTCCACCCTTACTCCTTCTCGCTCTTCTTCTTCTTCTTCTTCTTCCACTCCTTATGTAACTTGTTAGGACCTTGACACTTTTTGTAGTCCATCAGGAGTTTGATCTAAAAGACACTGCCTAGCACTCCCACGGAATATCACATGATTTGTCGGTTAGCGACTTCCAAGTCTACTTTGCAACGAAACCTATCGGCCAACCTTATTAGGATCGACCTGAATCTTATTGGGTTTCTAATGGTCAAGTCATTCCACAATCTTCTAGGATCGGTCTTCAAGTGTTCTCCTTTAGGCAGAGCATCTGAACTGAAGCGGACTCATATCGCACTTGGTTCAAGAAAATGGAAAATGAGAGGGATGCATTGCTCAATCTCTCTACCCATAGGGTAAAGTCCCATTTTGGTCCCCTAAAATGATATGAGCCAATGTTCTACCCTACATTAACTAAGGTCAATACATCATCATGGTCTAAATGTTGAGAAGTCTCCCAGTTTTTCTGGGACCATCCTGTCATGTAAGACAAACCCGTTTGGGGTTCCATCCACCCCCTTCCCTTGATAGCTTTAGTTTTCTACTTACCTAAGGGCACATTAGTGGTAACACATACAAGTAGCTTCCTTAATTAACCCATTAGTCACATGTACATTTACATAATTTTATGCAGTGATACTAAAACAGTTTAGAAAAATTTATTGAGAGTAAACTTTATATTAACATTTCAGTTAAGATACAAGTCCCATCCAAAGGAAGATTCCCACAATCCGTGGGGATGCATCTTATTTTCCTCCAAGTTTTTGCCCTTACACTAGTAACAGGGCCTTGAGAATCCATCTTCAGTCACGTAGATTGTTTGAGTAGGACCTAGAGGAAAGGGATTTACAGTCAGAGCCCCCCTAGCATCCAAGCATCCTCCTACGATCAAACTAATACACAGAGAGACCTCTCGTGGCGTATTTGGTCCACATTCCTATCACCGTTATTTAGAACCCCCTTGGATAGGGTTGGCAAACAGCTGAAGATGCTTTGGCGCGCCCCTCCAAGAATTTAACCTGATTCATTATACCATATTCTTATGAGAGCTTGGGTCAAACAATCCTTTCATAGACATTGCTTCTAAAATTACAAGCACACACAATAATGTGGGCAAGTGCTCAAAACACGTGCTAAGGTGGAGTTCCTTTCTGAATGCTTAGTATTCAACCTTCGAATTTTTCTTACTTTGGTGTCAACTGCAATGGCCCACTGTGTGGGGGTAGGGAATACCCTTGTTTTGTCCCTCATTCTTATGCAATAAGAATGAGAATTTATGCAATTGGTCTTACATCCAATTAGCAACACCCATTAGTTTTCGGATGGTAAATTTTTCCTAGGTTCTATAGCTTATGGATTGGGTTTCTGGCAAGATTAGATAATCCAATCTAAGATCCTCAAGGACCATTTGAGGGTGGCTCCACCCTCTTGAGATTCTATTACAAATTTCAATGCCACTCCATCTTCCATTAAGAGTTTCTTCCCTCTAGGGTTCCATGATGGAAATCTTTTTCTCAATCCTCTTGCATGGATAAGGGGTAACCTGGTTCATTTTAATTAGCTCTTGTCCAATTGCAAGCTTTAGGTGCATTATTTGACCAGTGGAGAGGGTTGTTCCTTTGACGTTTGATGCATCAATTCAAGTGGTATCATGCCCATAAAGTTTGCTTAGAGGGATTCTTGAATCTAGTAATGGTTGATGACAAGGTTTGATCTTCTTGATAATGTTGGTTCGACTAAAACTAACTCGACTTTGTAACATTTTTTAATCTACCCTGTGGTTGAATTCTTAGTTTATTACCGTCAAAAGAATGTCATAGTGAGTTTTCCTTTTACAAGCCAGATTTCGTACAAATTACAATGAAGACCATGTCCTATGCTCAGTACAATCAAAATTATATCTACGATATCGAGAAAAATCATGATGCGAGTTTTGTCAAGAATCGTGTGGTGGGGGGACTTGCTTGAGCTGATATGCCAAACACACACTATATACACAAGAGGAAGCTCACTCAAGAACACAAGGAGAGATGGAGTCCAAAACATTTTCTTGCTGATTTTTTCTTCTTCTACCGCACACTATACAATGTACACAAAGTATAGATAAGATACAACATAAAGAAAAGTGGCCTTCTAAGTCAAACAGTGCATAACTGACTACACTAATCGACTGGCGCTATATCTTTGCTAGCTGTAGGTAGGTGTAACAAACTAAAGATAATAAGTGATAAGTCAATGGCCATGTGAGTATCATAATGACCACCAATATGCTAAGTGTAGACGTGCAGACCCATCTAGCGAGGCGGTCCATCATCAATCTCCGCACGTGTTGAGCTTGCCATCTCAACACTCCCCCTCAAGCTCAACTCTATCTCTGCAACTCCAAGTAAGCTTCGGAAATTTTGAAGCTTCTTTGCACCCAATGCCTTTATGAAAATGTCACCTATCCGATCCTGTGTGGTGCTGACATATACCAAGTCAATCTCTCTTGTAAGTACCTTCTCTCTCACAAACTAGTAGTGCACCTCAATGTCTTTTGTCCTAGCATGGAACATTGGATTCCTAGCTAACTGTATGCTACTCATGTTGTCACAATGAATGACAACTGGACCATCTCCCTACACATCCAAATCACCTATCCTACTCCATGTAATTGCTACACTACCAAGGGAAAACATGAATCCACTAGTAGATCTTCTATTTGACATGCTACCGGCCCGATCTGTATTTGTGTATCCAAAGACCTATGCATCTTTACTTGCCTCATAAAAAAGTCCATAATGTAAAGTGGACTTCACATATCTCAATATATGTCTAACTGCATCCAAATGAGGCTTTCTAAGCATCTACATAAATTGACTGACAAGGCCAACAACATAGCTCAAGTCTAGCCTTGTGATAGTCATGTAAATCAAACTCCCTACCATCCTCCTAAACAAAGTAGGGTCTTCTATGTCATCCCCAACATCGGCACTCAACTTCATATTTTGCTCCAATGGTACTAAAAGAGGCTTACATGCTATCATACCATACTTGGATAACATATCCTAGTCATACTGCCTTTGTGATAGCCATATAGCATCATCACATCTGATCACCTCACACTCTTTTCCTTCATAAAATATACCCATAGCTTCCTTGAATAGTCATCAATAAATGTGACAAAGTATTTGCTGCCACCAATAGATACATTATGTATAGGTCCCCAAACATCTGTATGTACTACATCAAGTATATTTCTGCTCACTTCTCTATCATGCGAGAAGGGTTGTCTTGCCTACTTACCAAATGGGCATGCTTCACAGACTTTATGAAATTCTGCAACTCTAAAAGAAGGCAACCCTGTAACCAATCCTCTAGACTGCATTAATTTCAGCCTTTGCACATTTACATCTCCAATACATTTAAGCCATATTTCAATGTCTGCAACCACTCCCTTTTCTTTAGCGTACATAGCAGGATCCATTGCAGGAATTCTAGCATCTAAAGTGAACATGTGGCTAACTCTACTTCCTTTTGCGACCAACCTACACTTACATTAAAATCTTTTACAAAACAACATTTTGCGTTGAATCGAACCTGCAACCCTTGCTCTACCATTTGGCCAATAGACACTAGATTCTTTGTGATTGATGGCATATGTAATACATCTATCAGACTCTTTGTTTGGCCATCATACAAGGACAAGGGAATCTTTCCAATGTGTGAAAATGGGTGGCATGAATCATCACCCATCTACACATAACCTGGATTTTGTAAGTCTTGCATCTCTCCAAACCATTCAACATGACTGGTCATATGATTAGATGCAATTGAATTGACATACCATACATAATCATGTGTCCCCTTTCTTATAACTACATTCATCATATGCTGCATAACAAACAGATGCTCATTTTTGTCTTCATTTTGTCATGAATGCGATGCATAGTTTCCTTGCTATAGTTTACCACTGCGAATATCATCCTTCTTAGCATAGCAATGGGCTCCAATATGACCTGTCTTGCCACAATAATGGCAAACAATAGTAGAATTTCCAGAACCTCTATTCTGCCATCCACCTCTTCCTCTAGATCTGCCCCTATCTCTAAAGTTTCCTCAACCTCCTGAAACCTGCATTTCACCAAATTGCTAATTGAACATGTTTTGCTAGTTATCGCCAACACGTCCCATACCATGGCCTCTCGAAGAGAATCTACCATGCCTCCTTCGTGAACTTGAGTAAAATGCTTGGACCTGTTCACCATTTCTTTCAGACGAGTCACCCTACATATTGATCTCTTCGGTAATCATGAGAGAGACCAAGTCATCAAAATCTGGAAATGGGTTCCGTATGTATACTGAAGTAACAAAGAATTCCCATGCCTTCTCATTATTGAGTCCACTTAAAGTGGATGAGACCAAATCATCATCATCAGGCATTGCATCAATCGTTGTTAAAACATCTGCAATGCTCGTCACCTTCAACACATACTCATTGACAGATATTTTCCCTTTCTTCAATGCATTCAACTCTTTCTTGAGTTGAATCTTTTGTGCCTTTGTATTTACTGAAAATATGTTCTCAAAAATTGTCCAAGCTGCATGTGAAGTTTTTGCATTCCTGATATGTCCTAGCATAGTATTATCAATGTCTGCAGATAGTCAGTACATCACCTTTTTGTCTTTTGCATTCCACTCTTTCCATGCCTTTAATTCATCTACAGTCGGAGGGATACCCAGCTCCTCTAGCTCCTTTTCTTCACCTAAAACAAACTCATAAAGGCCCTTTCCAATGAGAAAGTTCATCACACCGAACTTCCATGAAGGGTAGTTGTTCTTATTGAGCTTCTGAATAATGGGATTTCCACTATTCTTTTCCATTATCACAAAAAAGGATACAACAGAGCAAGCTAGTCTTTTGTAGCCTTTTACAACTAGTGCACAGTAATACACCAAGCAACCTTTTTCACTAATTGCTCAATAGTACATGTAATCTGCAACATGTTTGCAAATGGACCTTATGTTTGCTTCCTAGAAAACACCTTAAAAATTATAGATTCGAAATCTATAACCTGTGCACCCACTTTTGTTCAATACAACCAAACTCACAGTGTACCGTGAAGCTATTGTCGCAACCTTGTGGCTCTAAAACGGGGCCTAAAAATGGCCTCAGATGCCAAAATGAACTGCAAGAAACCCTAAAGAGCTAATTTTCAAAATATATAATGCTTTGCTCACACACTAAATCTCACAGCAATCTTAGATTTTCACTCTACCCTGCTTCCGGTGCCTCCACAGGAACTATCCAAGAGAGAGAGTGGAAGAATGGAAGAGCTTCTTACCCATTGCTTGCTTGCTCAAAGCTTTCTTCTTATCCTTCACTTCAGCCCTCAAAATTAGCCTGTCTCAGTGGCGCGACTCTAATACCATGTCAAGAATCGTGTGGTAGGGGAACTTGCTTGAGCTGCTGTGCCAAACACACACTATATACACAAGAGGAAGCTCACTCAAGAACACAAAAAGAGAGATGGAGGTCAAAACATTTTCTTGTTGATTTTTTCTTCTTTTACCACACACTATACAATATACACAAAGTATAGGTAAGATACAACATAATGGAAAGTGGCCTTCTAAATCAAACAGTGCATAACAGACTACACTAATCGATTGGCGCTATATCTTTGCCAACTGTAGGTAGGTGTAACAAACTAAATGTAATAAGTGATAAGTCAATGGCCATGTGAGTATCATAATGACCACCAACTTGCTAAGTGTAGACATGCATACCCATCTAGCCAAGTCGTCCATCATCAATGTTCGCACGTGTTGAGTTTGCCATCTCAACAAGTTTTAACACCCTTGAGAGCAAATGCTTTCCATGGAATACGTGTTCCTTCGTGTTGAATATGGAGATGCAAGCTATCTCTTCTAAAAAGCCTTGAGATGCCATCCCTTACAATAAATCAATTTTAGAAATCTTCTAAAGATGCATCTTACAACCAAAAGGTATTGGCACATACACCTAGGAGTGCAACTTTATGACTCAAAGACAAAGATTTTTAACTATTTTTATGAATTACTTAACACATATATCTACTCTTCGTGTGCAGCTTTATGCAAGTGTTGCTAGTTGTGTGATTTTATGAGTGAGAATGGCCTATGAATTACATGTAGCTCTTCTACCGAAATATCTCTAATTTCATACACCAATTTATTCAATTCCATGCAATAAAACATGATCATTTCAATAGACCATTTCAATGTAAGACCATTTCAATGCAAGGAAGGATGATCTTTTGTAAGTCGAATCTGTTTCCTTTGTCTACTATTTGCTACATACGAAAAATTATCGATAGCACTCGATTATTCAAGGATGTATTATCTACACCCAAACCCAAGTTGTTGTTTGTCGTACTGCCTTGACTAGTAATGTTGTTGGTGTTTGTGGGTTTTTCATCAAAACACCATATTAGGGAATATGGGAATTTTCCATAAGTTTGGGACACATGGTCAAATCTTTGGATTTGTCATAACTTGAACATTATAACTCCAAATCGAGCACTCTATGGCTCAATAGATTCCATTTTTCAAGTGCTTTCCAATGTAGGTTACATCATATGGTTTTGAGAAACTTATGGGCATGTTATCTGGGTGCCACCTTTTTAGTATTCAAAAAATGGGAATTGGGAGATTCCCAAACTCACTAATATTTTGTTTCAACGTGAGGCAATTTTTGCTTGGGGATACCTTTCCTACTAAGGACGACCGACCAAGGTAACTTGAATCTGCTCCTTGTGCTGCGTCGTTGGTAGGGGGACTTGCTCGTTGCAAAAGTTAGTGCATGGGAACCCCTCTCAAGGGGGGCTTGGAAACTTCTAGAAGTTTTCCTCTCTCTCTCTCTCTCTCTCTCTCTCTCTCTCTCTCTCTCTCTCTCTCTCTCTCTCTCTCTCTCTCTCTCTCTCTCTCTCTCTCTGAATCTTGATAGGGGGCACGCATGTTATCCCTTCATCCCAGGGGGGGAGGGTCTAGGGAGGAGGAGGGATGATATGGGGTGATAGTGGCCTTCTCCCTACGCTCCACTTGGGCAGAAAAAAATGGCCCACCACCATGCAGCTGTCATTGTGAGCTGGGGTTGGGATAGTGGGGGAGGGGAGGAAGGTGGCACACGTGTGCCCCTCCTCCTACAACACCTTCATCGTTGTCATTGTCATCTTCAGCTTCCCCTCCCTTTCACTAGTTGGCGGCATCAAAAGGATTCATCCATTTCCTCTAGCATTTTCTTAGAAGTGGAAGGTGAGAAGGATCAAAGCTTGCTTAGAAGTGAGCTATGGCGGAGAGCAAGAGCAAGAAGTAAGAGAGGCACAAATGGGAACTCCAATAAGTGACGGTGATGGGTGCTCGCCACCTACAATGTGCAGTGGCGGGTACTATGAGTGTAGCAATACACAGGCGGCTAGGTAGAGGCACCTTTACCTCCAACAACCTCCCACTTAAAGGTGAATCTGCCCCTATGAGGAATAAAAAGAAAAAGAAAAGACAATACAATGTACACATGTACAACTGGATGAGGAAAAACATCATCTCATCCAACGCCCATCAATCTCCTGAGGAAGGCAAAGCGCTTAGTAATGAGGCTTTTCATGAGAAAATCTGCAAGATTTTCATTAGTGGAGATCTTGACAAGGTCAATAAAATTGTCCTCCATGACCCCACATATGAAATGATACCTCACCTCAATGTATTTCGTGTTGGTAAATCAAACTCAAGAAGACTAAATGTAAAGGGGGATAGCATCAGTTCACATGGTGAACATAGGACTAGATGTGTGCTTAAGAGTGTGAGTGACCTAATCTATGATATAAGGCAGTATGCCCATGTGTGTGTAGGTTAGAATCTAGGAGAGAATCATGGAGAAATTAGAGGAGAGAATCATGGAGTCATTGATGATGTTTCTCTTTGGTCTATATATATTATGACTCTCTCTTTGAATAAAATTATTCACTTTTGCGTGCCTTCCATTTCTTCCATTGTCTCATTTTTCAAGATGGTATCAGAGCTCCAAGAATAAGGGATATAGAGCCGGAGGCGCATCTTCATGTCCTATGTTACCAGCCATATTCATCATCTTCTCTCTATCCCTGCTTGCACTGTGATTACTGCGTCTACTTTGTGATGTCTCATCATCATCACCATGTTCTGCCTTTCGAGACCTCTCACATTCTTCTTGGAGATCTTCTAGCTTCTCACGAAATGAGACAATGGTTGGTATCAACTTAAGTGACAAGAAGGTAGAATGGTTTGTGGCTAGATCTGAGTAAACAAGTGTTGTTGGGTGGATGTTTTAAACAAAAACTTGCCAGTATTACAATTGGGATCAGCCCTAGTGATATGCTCGTCTTTACATTCTGGTTGCTTTAAGTGTCATCACCCAGTCAGTGCCTTAGTCTTGCTCAACTGCAAATTTTGTCTCGATCAGATGTATTTCCAGTTCATGTAGCCCAAGTGAAGCTTTCCTCCAAAATGATTTGCTAGTTGTTGCTCGCTGTCATGTATGCTTTTTTTTTTAAATGCACCACATATATCACAAACTCGAAGCTTTTGATTAGTAAGGCACACATCAACCACCACAAGCTTCACAGGATCTGTGACAGGCTCTTGGTGTGCACTCAACTTTCTCAAAGCTACTGCCTCGACTGTGTGTGATCATTTTTCTGAGACCATTGACTTCAGCTACACTCCCTCGCCTGTGCTTCAGCAATACTGATCATGAGTGCCTCCTCTTCTTTCAGTCTGCACAAGAGAAGGTTGTTGTAGATTACAAGTGTAACCCAACCCACAACTGCTTCAGCAACCCAACCCACAGGTGCTTCATCAAATGAAATAGGTTCCAGAGTTGCAAATATGGCTGACTTCCTCCACACTCCCTACTAGTGTGGTTTAGAAAAGGACCCTCTCTTCAGTCATCATTGTATTTGAAAAGTATTTAATTACTATTTTTTTAAATCAAGATGCATTTGAAAGATAATGACTTAAGCTGCAAGTTCTCTGGAACTTCATTTCATACATGGCAAACTAGGATCAAGTTGGTCCTCATGAAGAAAAGTTTATGGAATATTGCAAATGGAAAGGAGAAGAAGCCTTGAGATCCTGCTCAAGCCACTTCATGGGAAGTTTGCGATGACAAAGCACAAGCCATAATCAAGCTAGAGTTGGATGATACCTACATCCATCATGCGGATTAATGCAACAATGCCAAGGACACTTGGGATGTTCTGAATACTCTCTTTGAATCCAAGTCAAAGAGTTCCAAGTTTGGACTTCTAGTTGAGTTTTTCCATCTTGAAATGAAGCCTCAAACCTCACTTGCTTCTCATTTGAATTACATGAAAACTCTCCTAACTCAACTTGTTGTTATTGATTTACGCATTGATGAAGATATCTCAATTGGTGTATTACTTAAATCCCTTCTTAGTCCTGAATATGACAATGTTGTAACAACCCTCACCAATATGCTGGATCCATGGCTAGTGGAAATAGAAGCTTCTTTGCTTGAGGAGGAGAAGAAAAATAAATTCAAGCAAGAATCTCCACCTGCTACTACAAGATCATCTCTACAAGAGAGGAAGTACTTTACCATAGGGGATTTTTTGGCAAAGCAATACAAGTACAATGACACCATCATTTGTGATTTTTGCCACAAGCCACGCCACAAAGAGAGGGACTATTTTTCGAGGAAGAAAGCACAAAGAGCCTTTCTCATGAGCATCACTGACAAAGAAGATCATGATGAAGAAGAAGACCAAGAGCATCAAGAGGAAGAACACAAGAATCTCCGCATGGAAGTGAAGAAGAAGGGGGCCTCTAAAACTCCTTCAACTTCGTTTGATGACCATTTATTTTGAATAAAGATGTAACTCCAGCACATTAACCTCGTCTTGATATTGTATACCAATCCCAAAGGTAAACTCATCATAAGTCATGGCTAAACCTCTGACCCAAGTCTCCTACACCTTCCATACCACTGAGAAACCATGTCCCTGCCTTGGTCATGGATGACCAAGTCACGTCATGCCTAAACTATTGTACATATTGAGTTTGAGAGGGGGTGTTGGTAAATCAAACTCAAGAAGACTAAATGTAAAGGGGGATAGCATCAGTTCACATGGTGAACATAGGACTAGATGTGTGGTTAAGAGTGTGAGTGACCTAATCTATGATGTAAGGAAGTATGCCCATGTGTGTGTAGGTTAGAATCTAGGAGAGAATCATGGAGAAATTAGAGGAGAAAATCATGGAGTCATTGATGATGTTTCTCTCTGGTATATATATATTATGAATCTCTCTTTGAATAAAATTATTCACTTTTGCGTGCCTTCCATTTCTTCCCTTGTCTCATTTTTCAAGATTTCGTCTTCTCATGGAAGACTGGATTCTTAGCTAGCTGAATAGCACTCATAGAATTTGAATGCAGCGTAGGTATAGTATCAATCCCAAGGTCATGAACCAAACAGCCCAACCATATGGCCTCCTTGCAAGCCTCAGTGACCGCAACATACTCGGCCTCAGTGGTAGAGAGAGCCGTACACTTCTAAACCCTGGAAATCCAAGAAATAACACCTCCAGCATAGGTGAAGACATAGCCAAAAGTGAACTTCCTACTATCTACATGTCCTACATAATTGGAGTTTGTGTAGCCCACAACTCCTATATCTTGGTTGCCATAGAAAATACACATATTTGATGTGCCCTTCAGGTATTTCATGATACCCTTTACAGTATCCCAATGCTTCTTGCAAGGTGTAGCCATATAGCATGCCACAACACCAACTGCAAAGGAAATATCTGGACGAGTGGCTATCATGGCATACATCAAACTTCCCACGACTAATGCATAAGGGATCTTGGCCATCTCGGCCCTCTGCTCATCCATCTGTAGATAATCGGCCTATGAAACCTTCACATAAGAAGGTAATGGATAGCCAATAGGCTTTATGTCTTGCATATGGAAATGCTCAAGGACTTTATGAATGTACTCCCTTTGTGAAAGGTAGAGTAGTCTTTCATGCATGTCGCGCTTAATGCGCATACCAAGAATGTGAGAGGCCTGTCCCAAATCCTTCATCTCAAAGCTCCTCTTCAACTGAGATTTAAGAGCATCCAGCTGATCATGAGCTTTCCCTGCTATCAGCATATCATCCACATAAAGTACCAAAATAAGCAATGAGCCATCAGGGGCTTTCTTTGTGTAAAGACACGGATCCATAGCACTCCTATTGTAGCCTTATGACTACATAAAGGCATCAAATTTATGATACTACTCCCTAGGTTCCTGCTTGAAGGTGCTCCTTGCCAAGATCTACAAAGCCCTTAGGCTGCTCCATGCAAATCTCATCATGCAAATCCCCATGCAAGAATGCAGTCTTGACATCCATCTGATACTACATGTCCAAGTCAAGCTGTGCGACTAAGGCCAAAACCAAGCATAGGGTAGTCATCTTGACCACATGAGAAAATACTTCATCAAAGTCAACTCCACGCTCCTATTTGAAACCCTTAGTGACAAGTCTTGCCTTATAAGCTAGCTTGGGTTTTCCAGGGGTACTTTTCAACTTGTACACCCATTTTCATGGCAGAGCCTTCTTACCCTGAGACAATGCAATCAAATCCCAAGTCATATTCTTATGCAAGGAGTCTATCTCAGACTGCATAGCCCTCTCCCAAGAGTGTTTGTCACCCCTCTGCATAGCCTCATCATAGGTGAGAGGATCTCCTGCATCTGTAACCAAGACATAATGCATAGAGGACTCAAATCTATCAAGTGGACATCTATCTCTAGTAGTCCTCTGCAGCCGGTCCAACACCCTAGCCAAGTGTACCAGCTGCTGCTGCTGGTTGTCCAACTCGCTGTGCAGTAGCACGTGGTTCCTCCTGGAATATAAGCATTTGTATCTCTACCACCTTCTTAGGT
The DNA here is from genome assembly GCF_053477565.2 of Lygodium microphyllum. NCBI lineage: Eukaryota > Viridiplantae > Streptophyta > Polypodiopsida > Schizaeales > Lygodiaceae > Lygodium > Lygodium microphyllum. The sequence goes on along the minus strand of NC_141140.1, from coordinate 38,185,419 downwards.
TTCCTATGCATCTTGTCTTAATGGAAGACTACATCATGGTTGCGGATGACTTTCCGCACTTACGGATCCTAGAGGTGGTAACCCATCTTGCTTGCATCCTTATAGCCAAGGAAAATGTATTTGACACTCTTAGGATCCAACTTGGTACGCTTGTCTTTGGGCACATGGCAAAATGCCTCACATCAAAAGACACGTAGATGTGCATAAGACGGAGGTTTCCCAATCCATACCTCCTCTGCAACCTGGAAATCCAAAACACTAGAAGGTGATCTATTTATGACATGTACAGCTGTACTAACTACCTCAGTCCAAAAGCTTTGTGGTAAGCCTACATGGCTAAGCATACTGCATACACACTCGCATACACGCTCTTAGATGGTTCTATTCATCCGCTCAGCTAAACCATTCTTGGGTGGGGTATAGGGGACGATCAACTGACGTTAATACCTCTCTCATCACATAGTTTCTCAAAAGCACGTGACACATATTCTCCCCCATTGTCAGTCCTAAGGCATTTCAGTCTAGGCCCACTCTGGTTCTCAACCAATGCAAGCCATCTCTGAAACACAGCCAAGACTTTTGACTTAAGCTTAATGGGGTAAGCCTAGATTTTATGCAAAAATTTGTCAATGAACATCACAAAATACTTTGCACCACCCATAGACTGACAAGGCATGGGTCCAGAGACATCCAAATGTACCAATGCTAGGGGCTCACTCATGCATGTCCTACCAAACTTCTTATATGTATTCCTAGTCTGTCTGCCATAAAGACAATGCTCACATGAATCAAAACATGCATAGTCAAGGGACAGTAAATACTACAAGCCAGAAACCATTTTCATTCGCTTCAAGGACATATGGCCTAAATGGGAATGCCAAAGAGATACATGTGGGATGGAACCCACTGACAAAACATGGTCAACAGAGGACCCATCAACTAAAGAGGATAGAGGCTACCAGCTTTGGAACCTCTAACAAAGCACAAGTCTGCCACAAGGAATCTTCCAGGAAGAATCCCCAAATGAAACATGAAACCCAGCATCATCAAGCTACCTTGTAGACATAAGACTGTGTGTAAGAGCTGGTACATGATGTACATCCTGTAACAAAAAAGTACTGCCAGTAGAGAACTGTAGGCATACATCCCCAATGCCAACAATAGCAAGTGACCTGTCATCACCTAAGCGAACTGAACCAGAAATAGTGCATTAGGAGTGGAACCACTCATACCACGGTGTAACATGAAATGAAGCACCAGAATCCAAAAGCCAATACTGCGTATACATAGAGTGAACATCAGTCAATGACGTAGCATCACAAAGAACTAGTGGCAAGTATGTACTCCCCATTGGAGTCATCAATCTGCATGACATTTATCTCCTCGATTTTCACATTGGATTTCATAGGCATAATGCTGCGATCAGAGGACTTTTCCTGTACTTTGTCTTTCCCCTTCTCTTTGCACTTCTCATTGCGCAGCTCATGACAATGTGGGCATATATGACCCTTCTTACCGCAATGATGACATGTCACATTAGCATTTCTCCCACAAGACTTGCTGCGTGACTTACCATGTGATTTAGACCTAGAATTCTGCGAGTCTCTGCCACGCCCATTCCCACGGTCATTCTTACCATTACCATCTCTGCCTCTAACAGTCAAAGCATACAACACATGAGAGGCATCCAAGTTTTTACGGTTGATCTCTTCCTGCAAAAGAGCACTCTCTACATCATGCAGGTTCAAAATAGTAGCAGAAGCACATAAGGCAATGCAGAATACATCCCATGACTCACTTAAAGTCCCAAGCAAAAACAATGGAGTAACCTCATCATTAAAGGTAATACCTTGCGAAGTCAAGTTCTTAAGAATAGCATGGAACTGGTGTTGAGATGACAAGCTCAACACATGTGGACATTAATGATGAACCGCCTAGTTAGATGGGTCCACGCGTCTACACTTAGCACGTTAGTGGTCATTATGACTCTCAGCTGGCATAGTTATAGCGTCAGTCGACTAGTGTAGTCGGTTATGCATTGTTTGACTTAGTAGGCGGCCACTTTCCTTTATGTTGTATCTTATCTATACTTTATGTACATTGTAAAGTGTGTGGAAGAAGAAGAAGAAACCAACAAGAAAACGTTTTGTCTTCCATCTCTCTTCTTGTCTCTTGAGTGAGCTTCTCTTTGTGTATTCTGTGTGTGTTCGGCGCACCATCTTAAGCAAGTCTTCCCACCACACAATTCTTGACATGCTATCAAAGCTATACTACTGATTGAGGCTGGTTTTAAAGCTAAAGTGAAGGAGAGGAGCCAAGGATTCGAGCAAGCAAGCAACAGGTAAGAAGCTCTTCCATTCTCTACTTCTTCTCTTAATGGGACAGTGCCCGTGGAGGCAGCGGAAGCAGGGCAGATCAAAAATCTCAGATTGCAGTGAGATTTGGTGTGCGGCGAAGAGCGCTGTGTATTTTGCACATAGGCCCTTTAGGGCTTTTTCGCTGCTATTTTGGCCATCCGAGGTCATTTCAGGCCCCATTTTAGAATCGCAAGATTGCGGACAACAGTTCGAGATACCCTGCAATTTCAGCTGTGTCTGCCGTATACAGATGCACAGGTTACAGATTTCAGATCTGTAAGTTCAAAGGTGTTTACCAGAAAATAAACACAAGGTTTATCTACAAACTGGTTGTAGATTGCATGTATTGTTGAGCAGACAGTGAAAAAGGTTGTCTGGTGTATTGCTGTGCACTACATGTCGAGGGTTGCAGAAGATTTGCTTGCTGTTTGGTATTAGTTTTGTGATAATGGCAGAGAACAGTGGAAACCCCATCATTGAGAAGCTTGACAAGAACAACTACCCTTCATGGAAGTTCCGTGTCACGAACTTCCTTATTGGAAAAGGCCTCTACGAGTTTGTTTTAGGTGAAGAAAAGGAGCCGGAGGTGAGTAAGCCTCCAACTGTAGAAGAGACAAAGGCACGGAAGGAATGGAATGCAAAAGACAAAAAGGTCATGTATTGGCTGTCTGCATTAATTGACAATAATATGTTGGGACATATTAGAAATGGAGAGAATTCATATGCAGCTTGGACCATAATTGAAAGTATGTTTTTCGTAAATACAAAGGCATGAAAGATTCAACTCAAGCAAGAGTTGAATACATTGAAGAAAGGGAAGATGTCTATCAATGAGTATGCACTGAAGGTAAGGAGCATTGCAGATGCCTTGGCAGCGATTGATGCAATGCTCGATGATGATGATTTGGTGTCGTCTACCTTGGGTGGACTTAACAATGAAAAGGCTTGGAAGTCTTTTGTAACTTCCGTATATGTCAGAAAGCCATTTCTAGATTTCGAAGAGTTGGTCTCCCTTATGATCACTGAAGAGATCAACATGTAGAGTGAGACATCTGAAAAAAGTGGTGAATAGGTCCAAGCTTTCTACTCCAGTTCAGGAAGGGGACGTGGCAGGTCCTCTTCAAGAGGTAGTGGTACAGGATGTGGTAGTGACAACCAGCAAAATAGATTGAATCAGCAATTTGGCGATATGAAGGTTTCAGGAGGTCATGGTAACTTTAGAGGCAGGGGGAGCTTTAGAGGAAGAGGTGGATGGCAGAATAGAGGTTCTAACAACTCTGGTATTTTGTGTCACTACGTGGCAAAACAGGTCGTATTGCAGCCCAATGTTATGTTAAGAAAGATGATATTCATAGTGGTAAGTTGCAGCAAGGAAACTATGCATCGTCTTCACGACAGAATGAAGAAAAAAATGAACATCTATTTGTTATGCAGCATATGATGAATGTTGTTACAGGAAAGGGAACACATTATGATGTTTGGTATGTTGATTCAAGTGCATCCAATCATATGACCAGCCATGCAGAATGGTTTGGAGAGATGCAGGATTTGCAAAATATAGGTTATGTGCAGACGGGTGATGATTCATGACACCCAATTTCACACATTGGAAAAGTTCCCTTATCCTTGCATGATGGCAAGATAAAGAGTCTTTCAAATGTATTACATGTGCCATCTATTACAAAGAACTTAGTGTAAGTCGGTCAGATGGTAGAGAAAGGACTGCAAGACAAATTTAATACAAAGGGCTGCTTTGTAGAAGACTTCAATGACAAGTGCAGGTTGGTTGCAAAGGGAAGTAGAGTTGGACGTATGTTTACTCTGGATGCTGGAATTCCTACTATGAATGTTGCTATGTATGCTAAAGGAAAAGGTTTTGTTGTAGATATTGAAATTTGGCACAAACACATTGAACATGCAAATGTACAAAGGCTGAAATTAATGCAGTCCAAAGGGTTGGTTATAGGTTTGCCTACATTTAAAGTTGCAGAATTTCATAAGGTATGCGAAGCATGTCAGTTTGGTAAGTAGGCAAGACAACCCTTTTCACATGACAAAGATGTAAGCAGAAATATCCTTGATGTTGTGCATACAGATATTTGGGGGCCTACACAAAATGTGTCTCTTGGAGGTAGTTCATACTTTGTCACATTCATTGATGATTGTTCTAGAAAGTTGTGGGCATATTTTATGAAGGAAAAGAGTGAAGCATTTGAGCACTTTAGAATTTTCAAGGCTACAATTGAAAGAGAAACAGGCTTGAAAGTAAAGTTCTTGAGGTCAGATGGAGGGGGAGAGTACCTCTTGAATGAGTGCAGTGATTTTCTGAAGTCTCATGGGATAAAGAGATAGTTCACATGCAAGTATACCCCACAGCAAAATGGTGTTGCAAAAAGAAAAAACAGGCATATTGCAGAAGTTGCATGGGCATTAATGGCTGAAAAGAATATGCCCAAACATTTTTGGTCTGAGGATGTCCATACTATTGTCTATATTATGAATAGAACTCCCACAACTGCAATTCATGGGATGACTCCTAAAGAATGCTTTACTGGAAAGAAGCCTGATGTATCACACTTGAAGGTATTTGGTTGTGTTGCATATGTTCATGTGCCAGACAGGCTATAGAAGAAGCTTGATCCAAAGGCAGAAAAATGTGTCTTTATTGGATACTCTTTAGAGCAGAAAGGGTATCGTTGTTATATCCCTATCACATGTAAGTTCAGAGTGAGCAGGGATGTCATCTTTGATGAAATGAGTAGTTGGTATGCATCTACTGGTGATGCATTGGATGATGATGATGATCATGACACTCACGTGCAGGCTGAAAAGCAAGAATCATGGACTCTTAGTGGACCAGAGACATCATCTGGTAGTCCTTGGTCTCAGAGACTAAGGAGGAGCTCTACATCTTCAGGTGCATCTAGTAGCACTACAAGTAAAGACAAAGGAAAGAATAAAGTGTCAGATGGCATTGATGCAGCTCTTGATGGAGACTGCAATGGCTCAGAGAGCTTGGATGAGCTTGGAACTCCTTTAGTGAGGACTCCAGGTGTGCAGAGAGCACGCGTCAATGCAAAGACTCCATTGAGTGATCCAGTGGTACGCAAGTCTAGCAGGGTGAGATACCCTGTTAACAGATTTGGTTTTGAAGGTTATGCAACTCACCATTATGCTTATATGGTGAAAGTGATTGAGGATGTTGAGCCCACATGTTTTGAGGAGGCTGTTGGTCATGCTCATTGGGATGCAGCAATGGATGAGAAGATGGCTGTATTAGAGGCCAATAAGACATAGGATCTAGTATCATTGCCGAAGGGCAACAAAGCTATTGGATGTAAGTCGGTTTATAAGATTAAGCACAATGCAGATGGTTCTATTAGTAGGTACAAAGCTAGGCTGGTTGCAAAAGACTATGCCCAGACATATGGCATAGATTATGATGAAACCTTTAGTCCAGTTGCTAGGATCGCAACTATCAGATGTGTGATTGCTTTGGCAACAGCCAAAGGTTGGAGGTTGTAGCAAATGGATGTGAATAATGCCTTCTTGCATGGTGATTTGCAGGAAGAAGTGTATATGGATCAGCCAGCAGGTTATGAAGATTTAGAGCATCCCACATATGTGTGCAGGTTGAAGAAGGCGCTCTATGGGCTCAAGCAAGCACCTAGACCACCATGGTCTGACAAGATCAGAGAGTATCTTGTCAATATTGGCTTTTATGTTTCTGATGTTGATCACTCACTTTATGTGAGAAAGGGAGATGCAACTTTGGTCATCATAGTCATCTATGTGGATGACTTGATTATTATAGATGATAGTGATAGTGGGATTGCTGAAGTCAAGGAGTTTTTGAAGAAGAAGTTTGAGATGAAGGATTTAGGTGAGCTAAGGTACTTACTTGGCATTGAGGTGATCAGATGTGACGATGGTTTATGGCTATCCCAAAGACAGTATGGCTTGGATATGTTGTCCAAGTATGGTATGACAGCATGTAAACCACTTTCAGTCCCGTTGGAGCAGAATGTAAAGTTGAGTGCTGATGTTGGGGATGAGATAGAAGACCCTACTATGTTCAGGAGGATAGTGGGGAGTTTGATCTACATGACCATTACAATGCCAGACTTAAGCTACGTTGTTGATCTTGTGAGTCAGTTTATGCAAGTACCTAGTGTTAGATATGATCAATGCCCCACCCTCATTAGGTGCTACCAATGATCCAAGGTGCTCAAAGTTGTAAGGCCCCCATTATGAGGAGAAGCCAAATGTGAGCCCGGACATTGGTTGAGCCCTGACTTGTATATCAGATGAGGTCTATGTGACCGAATGGCAAAAAGGTGACCGTTGTGGGTCTAATCTTTGGGTTAGACGGGGTGGTTAAGCTGGTAGCAACTCGAGGCACCTCACACACCTCAACAGAACAATGTTGTGGAATGCAGGAATCGCACCATTGTGGAGATGGCAAGATGCATGCTAAAGGGCAAGGGATTGCCCATTTTTGGGCTGAAGCTATTAATACTGCAGTCTACATTCTAAATTGGAGCTACACAAAGGCTCTCAAGGGAAAAACACCTCATGAGGCTTACACTAGTAAGAAAACATCTGTCTCACATTTCAGAATTTTTGGATGTGAATGTTATGCACATGTTCTAGATGAGAAGAGAAACAAGTTAAAACCAAAAAGCAGAAAATGTATCTTCTTGGGTTATAGTGACGAGCAGAAGGCTTATAAATTATATGACCAAGAGGCAAAGAAGATCATCGCGAGCCGTGATGTGGTGTTTAAGGAGGAGCTACATACAGTGGAGGAGGAGAAGGCAAGTTCTTCCACTTTATCATCAAGCAAAGAAGTAGTCCACTATGAACCTGTCCCGAGAGCTATCCCTATCCTTAAGGAGGAGGAAGCATCATCTTTAGATGATGAGGAAAAAGTTCACCAACCTGACATCACCCCACCAGAAAAGCCATTGCCGCGCTGGGTGAAGCAGCTCTATGACCACAATAATCCTATGCCTACATCTGTTGAGGAGAAGGTAGACGAACCAAGGAGGTCTCAGAGAATAGAGGAGCAAAGGAGGGCTTCTGCTCACATAGTCAATATGGCCTTGATGGTTGAGATTATGAGAGAAGTAAAGGAGCCAACTGACTTAGAAGAAGCACTTTCAGATCCATCATGGAAGGCTGCTATGCAAGCGGAGTATGACAGCATAATGAAGAATGACACTTGGGAGCTAGTGGATCAACCAGCAAAGGGGAAGGTTATTGGCACCAAGTCGATTTGGAAGGTAAAGTACAAGGCTGATGGTACTTTAGAAAAGTACAAAGCTAGACTGGTTGCCCAAGGATTTTCACAAGTTGAAGGGTCTGATTTTCAAGAGTCATTTTCCCCAACTGCCAGACTGACCACTATTCGCACAGTACTTGCAGTGGCTGCCCACAAGAAGTGGCTAGTGTACCAAATGGATGTTAGTTAAGTCAGCGTTCTTAAATGGTGACCTCAAGGAGGAGGTATACATGGCTCAGCCACCAGGGTTTGAGGCCCCCCATTCTGAGAACAAAGTGTGTAAGCTGAAGAAGGTATTATATGGGCTGAAACAAGCCCCCAGACCACGGTACCAGCGGATAGATAGGTTCTTTTTAAACCTAAACTTCAAAAGATGTGCCTCAGATGCTAACTTGTATGTTTACAGGGATGGTAAAAAGTCTGTAGTGATTGTCCTATATGTGGACGACCTTCTTATTACAGGTGACTATGAAGATATGATCAATCAAACTCGAAAGGCTTTGAGTTCTGAGTTTGAAATGATAGACTTGGGCTTCCTGCACTATTGTTTGGGGATTGAAGTCTGGCAAGAGCCAGGAAAGATCTTCATCTCTCAGAAGAAGTATGCATGGGAGATCTTGAAGGCATTTGGCATGACCAAGTGCAAGGAGATAGCTACACCTATGGAGGTGAATGCAAAGTTATCCGTCGAGGATACATCAGCACTAGCAGCCATTGGGAGGTATAGGAGGTTGGTCAGTAGATCTACTTGTGTAACACCAGACCATATATCAGTTTTTCTGTTGGTGTTTTGAGTAGGTTCTCAAACAAACCTCATGAGAGTCATTGCAAGGCTAGGATGCGGGTGCTCAGATACTTGAAGGAAACTCTTGACTATGGTATCACGTACAGTTTTGGAACTTCTCTTGTGGGGAACTATGACTCAGATTGGGCAGGAGACAGTGATTCCAGGAAGTCAGTTTCTGGTTATTGTTTCTCTTTGGGTTTAGGAATTTTCTCTTGGATTAGTAAGAAGCATCCAACAGTGGCATTGCCTTCTACCGAAGCAGAGTACAAGGCAGCTTGTTTTGTTGCATGTGAAGCAGTATGGTTGAGAAGGATTCTATGGCATATGCGAGTGCAGGATGAAGAACCAATTGTGCTAAGATGTGAAAATCACAGTTGCATCGCCATTGCCAAAAATTCAGTGTTTCATGCACGCACCAAGCATATAGAGATCCAGTATCACTATGTGTGTGATTTGATAGAGGATGGGATAGTGGAACTGGTCTAAGATCACCGACTTATTTAATGTCCCACACTTGCTAATACAGTCGGACAAGACTAATGTCGGTCACACATACTAGGGGCTCTGTGGAGAATAGCATTATGGAAGAAGACCTAGAGATACAACATTATGGAAGAAGACCTAGAGAATAGCATTATGCCCATGTTGTTTGCCTTTCTGATTGCCCTCCTTCTTCCAGCAGTCCTTGGCAATATGCCCATACTTCCCACAGTAATGACAATCCTTATCCTTGTTCGGATTGTCAGATGGATGCTGCTGTTGCTAGGAGCCTCTACCTCTAGGGCTAGATCTCCCCCTGCCTCTAAAGTTTTCACCACTGCTTGCATTTGATACCTGCTGGTTGTTATTGCCATAGGATGCATTTTGCTGGCCTCCCCTGCCAAATCCATAGCCTCTACCACGGTTTCCACAGCCACGTTGATTGGAATAGAAAACTGTATCCTTGTTTTTAGAATTGCTAGATCCTGTAGCCAAACCAAGCTTAACCTCTTCATGGATAAGAAATACAACCAGCTCATTGAAATTAGGCATTTCAGCCCACACACACACAAAAGTGTCAAAAGACTTATACTTAGGCCCCAAGCCATTCAAGGTCATAAGAACCATGTCTTCATCTTCAACCTGTGAACCAACAGATGCCAACTGATCCGCAATGGTCTTAACCTCTATGACATAATCCTATATAGATCTGCTCTTCCTCTCCATGTTGTTGAACTTCTGCTTCAACTGTATCTTCCTGGCACTTGTGATTGTGCCATAATACTTGACCAAAATGTCCCATGCATCCTTAAGAGAGCTGCAGTTCATTATCTACATTACCATGGCATCTGAGATACATAAAGAGAGCCAGTGCAAGACTCTATGAGCTCTTTCTGTCCAAGCTCGATGTAATCGTCTCTGATCAAGTCGATCTGGGATCTCAGGTTCAGCTTTTGCTCCAGTCACCAACTCCCAATAGCCTTTCCCTATTAAGAAGTTCTCCATGCGGAACTTTCGTATGGCATAATTGTTATTGTCAAACTTTTCCCCCACTATCTGGGTTATCTTGTCAGTCCTTTCTGCATTTTCCATGTTGTACCAGACACTATTTAGTCACTGCCTGACTTCCTGCAAGCCAACAAGTATGACTAACCAAGTTCAATCCTCAACTGTTTATGATAGTTTTTTGCAATTAATTGCAGTAAAAAACCAGGGTATTTCAGCCCAATGATAGCTCAAAATAGTCCACAACCAGTGGTCTAACTCATAAGTATAACAATCAAGACATATGCTTTGGAGTTGCTTCAACTTAACCTCCTGCAACCTCACTGCCAGAATAAATACATATAGTCTGAAAACTATAAACTGTTAGTGATCCAATAGCTTATTCAAAGCCAAAACTGAGTCATATCCATGTCATACATGTCCAAAACCTTCATAGACAGCTGCTAGTACATGTAGCAGTCCAAACATGACCATATGGGCACAAAACAATGCATGACTAGCAGTACAAGTGACATAAATCTGCTCACAGATTGTATAGAGCCAATAAACTGTCAAACCAAGATGTATTTCAGCCCAGGAGATCCTCAAACCACTTCATACATATGCCACTGTGTGTACAGGTCAATACATGACCAAACAAGCATCCGCAGACACTCTATCTGTAAGAGGCAATGTCATATAATGCATTCACTGTTTATGACCAGCCAATACCCTGTGAATACATTTGTTTCTAGATTTAGACTTCTGTTTTTAAGAGCTTCCAATGCTGATATCAATGCATATAGCATTCAACATTCATATCACGTACCATACTGCTCCTTGTAGGTACCAAAAGGCATGTACTTCTTCAAGGCCAATGAGTATATATTATTGACAATTTTATGACAATTTTCAGCCTGTCATTGGCTTCCCAAAACTGAGCATTTCAGTCAATAACTTCAGCCCACAACCATGTCAGACAATGCATATGGTTTCCAAAGCATGTATATGCTTCAACAAGTTCTCCTAAGCATGCCAAGGAGCTCAAGGATCTTGAGTAGAATCAAGTGTATGCTGTATACTCACAGATTACAGCAGGTCTTCACTATTTTCAAATTTGTGATCAACTGTTACAGCTCATAAATGAGCTCTACATCATGGGTTAGCATTCCAAGACAATAAATCATCTTCTAGTGATGATTCAACAAGCATTTAAGTGCTCCATTCCATTCCAATATGCTTATTAAGCCAGCATATGCAGATCAGCAAACTGGCGCAGTTTTTGTGGATTGTTCTGAGCTTCTCCTACTTCACATTGATGACTACTTCACTGTAGATCCACTCAATGATGACCAACCAAGCCTTTACAAGGCTCTAGACAAGCCCTGACACACTCTCCTTCAAGTATACTGAAGATGCATTCAATACATGCCTCTCTGCAAAAACAATGACAGTCAGTCCTTTTACACAGCAATTCTTTTTCCTTCAATCTCTAGGTCTTCTTCCATAATGCTATTCTCCACAGAGCCCAGTCATGGGTGCTCTGATACCATGTTAAGATTCAGAGAGGCAGAGACAGAGAGTAAGGAGCAAGCATACTCTCATCTTCTTCATTCATTCTACATAACCACACACAAAGAGTAAGTGTATACAATAGTACTAAGGTCCGTAGGACCATTCGCACTGGGTCTAAGATCACCGACTTATTTAATGTCCCACACTTGCTGATACAGCTAGACAAGACTAATGTCGATCACACATACTATGAGCTTGATATTCTAACATTCCTCTCAAGCTCAAATCATCTGATGGACTCCAAGTAGCTATCTAAAACTACTAAACTTATCTTTACCCAAAGACTTGGTAAAGATATCTGCAACCTGTTTATCAGTCTTCACATGCATAAGATCTACTCTCCCTGCAAGAACCATCTCTCTAATAAAATGGTAGTGTACCTCTATGTGTTTCATCCTGGCATGGTAAACTGGATTCGTTGCCAGGAGTACACTACTGAGATTGTCACATAATAAGGTCACTGGAGCATCCACCTGAATATCCAAATCAGCCATAAGCTTGAGCAGCCATGATATCTCACATGCTGCCAATGCAGCACCCCTGTACTCTACCTCAGTGCTAGACAATGCAACTGTTGGTTGCTTCTTGCTGCTCCAGCTGATCATGCCACTTCCAAAGCCAAAAGCATAACCACTCATAGATCTGCAATCATATGAGCATCCTGCCCAATCCGCATTTGTGTATCCAACCTATTTCAAGGGCTTATCTCTTATATAGAACAACCCATAATCTATAGTGGACTTAACATATCTCATAATCTGCCTAACAGCATCTAAATGTGGCTTCTTGGGCTTCTGCATAAACTGACTTATGAGCCCAACTACATAACTCAAATCCGGCCTAGTGATGGTCAAGTAGATCGGACTTCCAACCATCTACATGTACATAGTCACATCCTAAATTTCAGCTCCAGTGCTAATGTCCAACTTGACATTCTGATCAAGGGGTGTATCCAATGGTTTGCATTTAGCCATGCCATACTTCTTCAACATTTCCATGGCATAATAATTCTGCATCAACCATAAACCATTTTCAGCCTTGATTACCTCAATACCCAAAAAGTACTTCAATTCACCTAGATCTTTCATGTCAAATTTAGATTTCAACATCTTCATTACATGCTGTATGCCCAAGTCATCATCACCAGTGATTATCAAATCATCAACATATATGACCAGCACTACTAAGCCACTGTCAGTCTTCTTTGTAAACAGGCTGTGATCAGCCCTACCAACAGTAAATCCCAACCTCTGCAAGTACTGATCCTAGCATTCCAAGCTCTCGGAGCTTGCTTCAGCCCATATAGTGCCTTTTTCAGCTTGCATACATAATGTTGAAAATCAGGGTGAACATACCCTTCTGGCTGAACCATATAGACATCCTCTGCTAAGTCACAATTAAGAAATGCATTCTTAATGTCCATCTGTTGTAATTTCTAGCCTTTAGCAGTAGCCAAGGCAATCACAGTGCGTATGGTTGCCATCTTGGCAACAGGGCCGAATGTTTCCTCATAATCAAGTCCATACTATTGGGCATACCCCTTAGCAACCAGCCTGGCTTTGTACCTTTTCACACTGCCATCCGATTTACATTTGATTTTGTAAACCCATTTGCAACCAATGGTCTTTTTCCCTTCAAGTAGTAGCACAAGATCCCATGTCTTATTTTCAGCCAAGGCATTCATTTCTTCATCCATAGCTGCACACAAATTCACTGCTTCAGCATATGTACCTGGTTCTTTGATCTCCATCACTTTTGTCATGTAAGCATAATGCTTTGCAGTGTAACCACTATATGTCAACTTGTCAACAGGGTATCTGACCCTCTGTGAGAGTCTAAGCTGTGGTGCACTACTCGATTCCCCTCTCTCATGAGGCGGAATGTACCTGCTCTGCCTTGCGCCAGGCGTATAGACAGTCGGAATACCAAGTTCACTGTCTAAAGTGTCAGTAGACTCATATCCAGAAGTCATTCTACCAGGTGTCATCATCCCAAATACATCCTCAGTAACTTTCTCTTTTCCTTTATTCGTGACATCATATCTTCCCCTCACTGACATACTGGTGTCAGTGGACGGTGAGCTCCTCAATCTCCCTATCCATGGGGATATTGTCTGACTACTAGGTCCTATCATAGCAGTGCTCTACTGCATATCAACTGTAGATACATGAGTGGAAGGCATATCCGATGGCACTGTTGCAGGTGATACATATGAAGAACCCATCTCATCAAAAATAACATCCCTGCTCATCACCAAGGTCTCCCTGGTAGAGGGATCATAGCATTTGTATGCCTTCTTCTCCTACGAGTATCCAATGAAAACACACTTATGCGCTTTTGGATCTAGCTTCTTCCTTTTTTCATCTGGAATATGCACATAAGCAAGACATCCAAAGACTTTCATGTGCCTTACATCCGGCTTATAGCCATACAGCTTCTCAAACGGTGTCATCTCATGAATACTTGTAGTAGGAGTCTGATTCAAGATATACATGGCTGTCATAACCGCCTCAGCCCAATAATAGAGCGGCATCTTCTTCTCATTCATCATGGCACAAGCAGCTTCCATCAAGACCCTGTTCTTTCTTTCAGCTACTCCATTCTATTGAGGAGTGTAGCTACAGGTAAGCTGCCTGCATATGCCATTTTGAGCCAAAAATTTGTCAAACTCATTTGATACATACTCCCCACTGCTATCTGATCTCAAGCAAGGGATATAACAGTCAAATTCCTTTTCAACCTGCTTTTTAAACTGCTAAAAAATAACAAACACCTCATCCTTTATCTTCAGAATGTAAACCCAAGTATAGCGACTGTAATCATCAATGAATGTCACGTAATACTTCGAGCCTCCCATGGGTGCATTATGGGCTGGCCCCCAAATATCAGAGTGCACTAACTGCAATGGACGTGTACTCTGCCTTACATGCCTGACAAATGGCAATCTTGACTGCTTACCAAACTGGCAAGCATCACATACATGACCAATATCTAAATATTGGAACTTGGGTAAACCTGTAACAAGCTGTTTTTTCTACATAATTTGTAGCCTTTGCAAATTTACATGCCCCACTCTCTTGTGCCAAATTTCCAAGTCTCTGATAGTGCTAAAACCATGGGCAAACATAGTTGAATTTAGCTCTGGCAAGGTAGCATCCAGAGTAAACATTCTGCCATTCCTGTGACCGCGAGCTATCAACTTGCATCCATTACCAAACTCTTCAATAAAGCAACCATGCTTGTTGAATCTAACCTGCAAGTTCTACTCCCTCATCTGACCAATAGACAGTAGGTTCTTCATAATCGAAGGAACATGCAATACATCATGCAAATTTTTCTTTTTGCCATCATGAACCACAAGAGGCACTTTGCCTTTATGCTCAATGCTATGCTGCATGTCATCACCTGTATAGACATAGCCATTTTTTTCAGCCACCATATCAGTGAACCAATCACCATGAGGAGTCATATGGTTTGATGCCCCTGAATCAATGTACCAAACTGCATCATCAGTGCATTTTTCAGCAACTCTGTCTTTTACATACTGCATGGCAAATAATCTATCTCCTGAAGTATCATCTGCCTGACTACATATAGCAAAATGCCCACGTTGTTTGCCTTTCTGATTGCCCTCCTTCTTCCAGCAGTCCTTGGCAATATGCCCATACTTCCCGCAGTAATGACAATCCTTATCCTTGTTCGGATTGTCAGATGGATGCTATTGTTGCTAGAAGCCTCTACCTCTAGGGCTAGATCTCCCCCTGCCTCTAAAGTCTCCACCACTTCTTGCATTTGATACCTGCTGGTTGTTATTGCCATAGGATGCATTTTGCTAGCCTCCCCTACCAAATCCATAGCCTCTACCACGGTTTCCATGGCCACGTTGATTGGAATAGAAAATTGTATCCTTGTTTTTAGAACTGCTAGATCCTATAGCCAAACCAAGCTTAACCTCTTCATGGATAAGAAATACAACCAGCTCATTGAAATTAGGCATTTCAGCCCACACAGACACAGAAGTGTCAAAAGACTTATACTCAAGCCCCAAGCCATTCAAGGTCATAGCAACCATATCTTCATCTTCAACCTGTGAACCAACAAATGCCAACTAATCCGCAATGGTCTTAACCTTTGTGACATAATCCTGTATAGATCTGCTCTTCCTCTCCATGTTGTTGAACTTCTGCTTCAACTGTATCTTCCTGGCACTTGTGATTGTGCCATAATACTTGACCAAAATGTCCCATGCATCCTTAGGAGAGCTGCAGTTCATTCTCTAGATTACCATGGCATTTGAGATACATAAAGAGAGCCAGTGCAAGACTCTACGAGCTCTTTCTATCCAAGCTCGATGTAATCGTCTATGATCATGTCAATCTGGGAGCTCAGGTTCAGCTTTTGCTCCAGTCACCAACTCCCAATAGCCTTTCCCTATTAAGAAGTTCTCCATGTGGAACTTCCATATGGCATAATTGTTATTGTCAAGCTTTTCCCCCACTATCTGGGTTATGTTGTCAGTCCTTTCTGCATTTTCCATGTTGTACCAGACACTATTTAGTCACTGCCTGACTTCCTGCAAGCCAACAAGTATGACTAACCAAGTTCAATCCTCAACTGTTTATGACAGTTTTCTACAATTAATTGCAGTAAAAAACCAAGGTATTTCAGCCCAATGACAGCTCAAAATAGTCCACAACCGGTGGTCTAACTCACAAGTATAACAATCAAGACATATGCTTTGGAGTTGCTTCAGCTTAACCTCCTGCAACCTCACTGCCAAGATAAATACATATAGTTCGAAAACTGTAAACTGTTAGTGACCAACAACTTATTCAAAGCAAAAACTGAGTCATATCCATGTGATACATGTCCCAAACCTTCATAGACAACTGCTAGTACATGTAGCAGTCCAAACATGACCATAGGGGCACAAAACAGTGCATGACCAGCAAGTACAAGTGACATAAATCTGCTCACAGATTGTATAGAGCCAATAAACTGTCAAACCAAGATGTATTTCAGCCCAAGAGATCCTCAAACCACTTCATACATATACCACTGTGTGTACAGGTCAATACATGACCAAACAAGCATCCGCAGACACTCTATCTGTAAGAGGCAATGTCATATAATGCATTCACTGTTTATGACCAGCCAATACCCTATGAATACATTTCTTTCCAGATTTAGACTTCAGTTTTTAAGAGCTTCCAATGCTCATATCAATGCATATAGCATTCAACATTCATATCCCGTACCATACTACTCCTTGTAGGTACCAGAAGTCATGTACTTCTTCAAGGCCAATGAGTATATATTATTAACAGTTTTAGGACAGTTTTTAGCGTGTCATTGGATTCCCAAGACTAAGCATTTTAGTCAATAACTTCAGCCCACAACCATATCAGACAATGCATATGGTTCCCAGAGCATGTATATGCTTCAATAAGTTCTCCTGAGCATGCCAAGGAGCTCAAGGATCTTGAGTAGAATCAAGTGTATGATGTATACTCACAGATTACAGTAGGTCTTTACTATTTTCAGATCTATGATCAACTGTTACAGCTCATAAATGAGCTCTACATCATGGGTTAGCATTCCAGGACAATAAACCATCTTCCAGTGATGATTCAGCAAGCATTTAAGTGCTCCATTCCATTCCAATGTGCTTATTAAGCCAGCATATGCAGATCAGCAAATTGGTGCAGTTTGTGTGGACTGTTCTGAGCTTCTCCTACTTCACACTGATGACCACTTCACTGTAGATCCACTCAATGATGACCAACCAAGCCTTTACAAGGCTCCAGACAAGTCCTGACACACTCTCCTTCAAGTATACTGAAGATGCATTCAATACATACCTCTCTGCAGAAACAATGAGAGTCAATCCTTTTACACAGCAAGTCTTTTTTCAATCTCTAGGTCTTCTTCCATAATGCTATTCTCCACAGAGCCTAGTCATGGGTGCTCTGATACCATGTTAAGATTCAGAGAGGCAGAGACAGAGAGTAAGGAGCAAGCATACTCTCACCTTCTTCATTCATTCTACATAACCACACACAAAGAGTAAGTGTATACAATAGTAATAAGGTCTGTAGGACCATTCACATTGGGTCTAAGATCACCGACTTATTTAATGTCCCACACTTGCTCATACAGCTAGACAAGACTAATGTCAATTACACATACTATGAGCTTGATATTCTAACATTGGGTACAAAGAAGCTTCAAAAGTTTTGAAGCTTACTTGGAGTTGCAGAGGTGCAGTCGAGCTTGAGGGGGAGTGTTGAGGTGACAAGCTCAATACATGCGAACATTAATGATGGACCGCTTGGTTAGATGGATCCACACGTCTACACTTAGCACCTCGGTGGTCATTATGACTCTCACATGGCTATTGACTCATTACTTATTACATTTAGGTTGTTACACCTATTTACAGCAGCTGGCATAGTTATAGCACCAATCGACTAGTGTAGTCGGTTATGCATTGTTTGACTTAGTAGGCCACTTTCCTTTATGTTGTATCTTATCTATACTTTGTGTACATTATAAAGTGTGTGGAAGAAGAAGAAGAAACCAGCAAGAAAACGTTTTGGCCTCCATCTCTCTTATTGTCTCTTGAGTGAGCTTCTCCTTGTGCATTCTGTGTGTGTTCGTCGCAGCATCTTGAGCAAGTCTTCCCACCACGCGATTCTTGACAACTGGCTCAAATGAGCAAACATTGTCATATTCTCCTTCATATGTAGGTCCATAAGCTGTTTCAGCCAATACATCTGACTTGCTGGACTTTTCTTGTCATAGAGGTTCTTAATTTTATCCCAAAGCTGCCAAGTACTCTGTGCTTCCTCAACTACATTGTAATGCACCTATTCAGTGAGAGAAAAGATGAGAGTGGACTTGCATAACTCATCAAGTTCATCCCAATCGTCATCAGTCATAGTTTCAGGTTGCTTTCCATGCATCCTTAGTAGTTTTATCTGTGATTTTTGCACCAATACCTGCTAAACTTGAAGATAGCATTGTCAATGGAAGAAGAACCCATGATGCAGTCCAAAACAATGAAGACAATTCAAAATTGCTTGTTATTTTCTACTGTCAACAGCCAAAATACCACCAAAACCAAGGCAAAATGACCATGAACTAATAACTAATGATATTTCCCACCAAGTACCATCAAAAGTACATAAAATCAAAATGATTCAGCATGAAAATTCCACATCAGTCCATACATAACTACTTGCTATAATAAATTATAGCCAGGTATAATGAGAGAAAATTGTAGGCAAAATCAATGCATCAAGTCAACCACTGACAAAGTATAACCAACATCAAGTGGGCATAAATCAGCATATGAAGTAGTAGAAGCCACCATCAACTCAACATGAATTTGTGCCTGTTCTCGGTAGCCCCTGAACAGCTCATCCTCCACTTTCCGATGATCATGGTTGCTTCCTTAAGCTTTGTGGCATTCTTGCCAATGATCTTTGGCATGTTTTGATCCTTGAAGAGGCCTTGGGCACAAATATTGAGCTCCACATTGACTGTATGTACAACAACATGCTTGGTTATGTACTGAAGCTTATTGAAGCATTGGAGCTCTCTCCTATATCGATTCATGCATGTATGCCTATGCAATGTTTGCCCAATGTTAGTGGATGTATGCCTAATTGATGGCACTCATTTGTTGATGATTTGAGCAACTATCTACTCATTTTTGAACAATAAATCACTGATGTACAATAGTGGGCTAAATCCTATTACTTTATGTTTGCCTATGCCTCTTGGAATTGAGACATGCTTTGAAGATGTACTTTGATGTATTGATCATCGGGGATCGGCTTTGAGCTTGATATTGTTTTGCATCATCGGTTGAGCTTGAGCTCCACTATTTAGCACTTAAATCTCCATCTTTGGATGTACTTTGGCATGTACCTTGCTTATGTCCAACCAGTCTTGACATGCTTGGCTTATGCCATCTCTATACATGCTAGTTACATTGTCTTGGAGTTGATTGCTACTGCGGCTTACTTGGGCTTGACATTTTATTTCCCAGAGCTTACTTTGGCTATTTCTTGGCTTGATACAATTACATTTTGTATGTACTTGATGTCTATGGATGCTATGTATGGATGTTGTGGAGCTTATATGCTCGGGATGTCTCATTTATGCTTGATCTTGGGCACATGTCACTAGTGCACTCTTACATGCTTTGTTTGAGCTTTCTTACTTGGCATTTATGGCTTTTATGCTAGTGGGAGTGTCTTGATACGCTTGATAGACATAGAGCATGTGGTTTATGCTACTTGAGCATTTGGATACTTGAGACTGGGATCTTAACTTGGATGTTGCATGGTTGATATGTTGTGGTCCTCACAGATGTACTTCGGATGATTTGTGATTTGCACTTCCTGAGCATACACCTATTTGTGTTAGGTCTTGCTAGTGTTGTGTACACTTTGCCCTTTTACATAGGGGGTATGTTGACTTATTGATGGATTCATTTGACATGCTTGGGTGTTTGCTCAATGTTTGTATGACTGTCACTTGTTAATTTATTCCCACTTGATGCCGGTTATTCTTTGATAGTCAGTGATTGGCTTGGTGCATTCATTTTTTCTACAATTTGCTCTCATTGTACCTTGCTGTAATTTATTATAGCAAGAATGTATGTATGGACTGACATGGAATTTTCATGCTGAATCATCTTGATTTTATGTACTTTTGATTGTGCTTGGTGGGTAGCATCATTGGCTATCAGTTCGTGATCATCTTTCCTTGGTTTTGGTGGTATTTTGGCTATTTACAACAGAAAACAGTAAGCAATTTTGAACTGTCTATACCGTTTTGGACTACAGTATGGAAGAAGATTTTGGACTATAGTATGGCATCTTCTTCCACTGACAGTGCTATCATCAACATCACTAAGCTCAATGGTACAAATTATACCTATTGGGGAAGAGCCAAGTTTGGCAGGTATTGGTACAAAAATCGCAAATAAAACCACTAAGGTTGCATGGAGATCAGCTTGAAACTATGATGATGACAAATGGATGGAGCCTGATGAGTTATGCAAGTCCACCCTCATCTTGTCTCTCACTAAAAAGGTGCATTAAAATGTGGTTGAGGAATCACAGAGTGCTTCGCATCTTTGGGATAAGATCAAGAACCTCTATGACAAGAAAAGTCCAGCCAGTCAGATATATTGGCTAAAGCAACTTATGGACCTACCCATGAAGGAGAACATGATGATGTTTGCTCATTTGAGCTAGTTTCATGCTATTCTCAAGAACTTGACTTTTCAGGGCATTACCTTCAATGATGAGGTTACTCCTTTTTTTTCGCTTGGGACTCTGACTGCCTTATGTGCTCCTACTACTATTTTGAACTTGCATAATGTAGAGAGTGCTCTTCTACAGGAAGAACCGTAAGAACTTGGATGCCTCTCGTGTGTCGCATGCTTTGATTGTTAGAGGCAGAGATGGTAATGGAAAGAATGACCATGGGACTGGCCATGGCACAGAGTCATAGAAGTCTAGGTCTAAGTCACGTGGTAAGTCACTCAACAAGTCTCATGGGAGAAATGCTAATGTGACATGTCATCATTGCAGCAAGAAGGGTCATATACGCCCACAGTGTCATGAGTTGCACAATGAGAAGTGCAAAGAGAAGGGGAAAGACAAAGTACATGAAAATTCCTTTGATCACAGCATGGTACCTGTGAAATCCAGTGTGAAAATCAAGGAACTAAATGTCATGCAGGCTGATGACTCCAATGGGGAGTACATACTAGCAGCTAGTTCATGTGATGCTATGCCATTAACCAAGTTTCACTCTATGTATGCGCATTGCTAGATTTTGGATTCTAGTGCTTCATTTCATATTACACCATGCCATGAGTGGTTCCATTCCTACCACACAGTCTCTGGTTCAGTTTGCTTGAGTGATGACATGTCACTTGCTATTGTTGGCATTGGGGATGTACGTGGCTGCAGTTCTCTACTGGCAGTACTTTTCTGTTATAGGATGTACATCATGTACCTATGCTTACACATAGCCTTATGTCTACAGGGCAGCTTGATGATGATAGGCTTCATGTCTCTTTTGGGGATTCTTCCTAGAAGATCAGACATGGCAGACTTGTGCTTGCTCGAGGTGCTAATGCTGGCAACCTCTATCCTATTGTAGTTGATGGGTCCTCTGTTGACCATGTTTTGTTAGTGGGTTCCATCCCACATGTATCTCTTTGGCATGCCCATTTGGGCCATATGTCCTTGAAGGGAATGAAAATTATTTCTGGTTTTGCAGTACTTACTGCCCCTTGACTATGCGATTCATTGTCTTTACAGCCAACAAACTAGGAATATGCATAAGAAGTCTGGTAGGACACGCATGAGTGAGCCCTTGGCATTGATACATTCGGATGTCTATGGGCCCATGCCCTATCAATCTATGGGTGGTGCAAAGTATTTAGTGATGTTTATTGATGGTTTTTCATGTAAAGTCTAGGCTCATATCATTAAGCTTAAGTCAAGTCAGATGTTTTGGCTGTGTTTTGGAGATGGCTTGCATTGGTTGAAAACCAAATTGGGCATACACTAAAATGCCTAAGGACTGACAATGGGGAATAATATGTGTCACCTATGTGACGAGAGGGGTATTAAGCATCAATTGACCGCCCCCTATACCCCACCCCAAAATGGTTTGGCTATGTAGATAAATAGAACCATCCAAGAGTTTGTACACAGTATGCTTAGCCATGCAGGCCTACCACAAAGCTTTTGGGCTGAGGCAATCAGTACAATTACGCATATCATAAATAGAACACCTTTCAGGGGTTTGGATTTTCAGGTTGTAGAGGAGGTATGGATTGGAAAACCTATGTCTTATGCGCATCCTGTGTCTTAGGATGTGAGGCATACTGCCTTGTGCCCAAGGACAAGCGTAGTAAGGTGGATCCTAGATTTTCAAATGCATTTTCCTTGGCTATGGAGATGCATGCAAGATAGGTTACTACCTCTGGGATCCGCAGGTGCAAAAAGTCATTCGCAATCATGATGTAGTCTTCCATGAAGACAAGATGCATCAGCAGCCTGAGAAGGTGGTAGAGATATATAGGGTTATATTCTAGGAGGAGCCACGTGCTCCAATATAGCTTGTACAACCAAATAGTCAATCTGAAATAGTAGTTGGTACACATGGCTAGGGTGTTGGACAAGCAGCAGAGCCTATCGTGATGGTCTACTAGAGATAGATGTCCACCTAATAGATTTGATCCCTCGATGCATTATTTCTTGGTTACAGATGTAGGAGAGCCTCTCACCTATGATGAGGCTATGCACAAGGGTGGCAGTCACTCCTTGGAGAGGGCTATGCAGTCTAAGATAAACTTCTTGCATAAGAATATGACTTGGGATTAGGTTTCCTTGCCTGTTGGCAAGAAGGCTTTGCCATGCAAGTGGGTGTACAAGCTGAAAAGTACCCCTGGACATCCCAAGCTTGCTTATATGACAAGACTTGTGGCTAAGGGTCTTAAACAGGAGCATGGAGTTGATTTTGATAAATTCTTTTCTCCTGTGGCCAAGATGATCACCCTACACTTCATTTTGGCCTTAGTCGCGCAACTTGACTTGGACATGTATCAAATGGATGTCAAGGCTGCATTCTTGCATGGGGATTTGCATGATGAGATTTACATGGAGTTGCCTAAGGACTTTGCAGAACCTGGCAGGGAGCACCTGTGTGCAAGTTGAAGAAGAGCCTTTATGGCTTGAAACAGGCACCTAGGGAGTGGTATTATAAGCTTGATGCCTTTATGCAGTCACATGGATATAGCACGAGTGCTATGGGTCCGTGTCTTTATAGAAAAAAGCCTATGATGGCTCGTTGCTTATTTTGGTACTTTATGTGGATGATATGCTGATAGTAGGGAAAGCTCATGATGAGTTGGATGCTCTTAAATCTTAGCTGAAGAAGAGATTTGAGATGAAGGATTTGGGATAGGCCTCTCACATTCTTGGTATGCGCATTAAGCATGACAGGCGTCAGAGACTACTCTACCTCTCACAGAGGGAGTACATTCATAAAGTCCTTGAGCATTTTTGCATGCAGGACGTGAAGCCTATTGGCTATCCATTACCTTCTTCTGTGAAGGTCTCATAGGCCAATTGTCTGCATAAAAATGAGCAAAGGGCTGAGATGGCTAAGATCCCTTATGCATCAACTGTGGGCAATTTGTCCGCATAAAAATGAGCAAATGGCTGAGATGGCTAAGATCCCTTATGCATCAACTATGGGCAATTTGATGTATGCCATGATAGCCACTCGACTAGATATTGTATTTGTAGTTGGTGTTGTGGCATGCTATATGGCCAAACCTGGCAAGAAACATTGGGATGCCGTGAAGGGTATCATAAGGTACCTGAAGGGTGCAACAGATATGTGTATTTGCTATGAAAACCAAGATACAGGAGTTGTGGATACAAAAACTCCAATTATATAGGACATGCAGATAGTAGGAAGTCCACTTCTGGCTATATATTCACCTATGCTGGAGGTGTTGTCTCTTGGATGTCCAGGGTTCAAAAGTGTACAGCTCTCTAGACCATTGAGGCGGCCAAGTATGTTGCAGCCGTTGAGGCTTTCAAGGAGGCCATATGGTTGGGTTTTTTGGTTCATGACCTTGGAATTGATGCTATACCTATGTTGCATTTGAATTATATGAGTGTTATTCAGCTAGCCAAGAATTCGATCTTCCATGTGAAGACAAAACACATTGAGGTGAGGTATCACTTCATACTTGGGGTCATGGAAGACAAGTCTATTGACTTTGTCAATATCTCCATTGATAAAAATCCTACAGATCTGCTCACAAAAAGCCTCATTACTAAGCGCTTTACCTTCCTTAGGAGATTGATGCTTGCATTTTTCCTCATCCTGTTGTACATGTGTACATTGTATTGTCTTTTCTTTTTCTATTTCACTCCTCATTGGGGAAGATGTGCCCTTAAGTCGAAGGTTGTTGGGGGTAAAGGCGCCTCCACCTAGCCTCACCTATGTATTACTACATTGACAATACCTGCCTCTGCACACTACAAGTGGCAGGCCCCCATCACCGTCACTTTATTCTTTATTCTTTCAGTGACATTTTGAATAAAGGAAGGCCCAGTTACACATTGTGACTATTGGAGTTCCCATTTGATATCTCTCTCTTTCTTGCTCTTGATCTCCCAGCATAGCTCTTCCAAGCAAGCTTGGATCCCTCTCACCTTTCAAATCGGTGGTTGGGGTTTGACCGAACTAGATAGTCCAGCAGATGATTGTTGAAGCTTGGGTTGCTCTTGAGGTTGTGGCTTGGACGGTCTTGGTTGGAACTGTGGGTGTGACACTACTAGGTGCTTCTAAGGCCTTAAGGGCACAAGTGGGATTAGGTTGAGGTAGCTTGTGAGTAGCGGGCTACAATTTTTGTCGATAGCTCAGATTAGGCTCTATTGGCCTAGGATTTTAATATTCTATGGGTTTCGTAGCCTGAGTCTCTTGTGGCATATGTGCCTGATTCATCTTGATACTTTGGGTTGTCAAGCTTGAGGGTGATGTTTGAGTAGTGCCCTTGGCCATCTGGCTATGTGCCTGATTCATCTTGATGCTTTGGGTTGTCAAGCTTGAGGGTGATGTTTGAGTAGTGCCCTTGGCCATCTAGCTATAGGTACCCATATCCATGTATTACCCTCATAATAGCCTTAAGCTTGCAATAAGGTCTTGGAGACCCATCCCAGCTTGACCGCTTGTCAATGTCAGTAGTTTCATCTCGATCTTCTAGGTTTCGAATGCACGTTCTCAGCCTTGCAGGGTCATGGGAGTCTACTCCTAGATGGTAGGCCTTGATGTTTAGGTATCCATTGAGGCTTTGGTTCATAGGCCTCAACTTTAGCTTCAGTGATTTGCATGTTTTAAGTCTTGGTGGGTTATGACAAGTCACGACCCCCCTCCTTAGACTTGATGATGGGTTTCTCTATTGGTTTCTTTGTGGACTTTGAAGGAGTCATGCAGCCCTTGTTAAAAGCGATGACTATATGTACATTGTCTATGGTGAGGTGAATACGCTGGGACTCGTAGTTGACATTGCAATGAACTTGTTTTTTAAATGTGTGTCCTAACACCGAGTCCGTATTACCTACATCTTTAGTGTTTGGCAACACATAGAAGATCATTGGTATGCTCTCAGACTCGATAGAGATTACTATTTTGCACTTTTCCAAAAGTGCATATGATTAGCCCCCAAATGGGCTAAGTTTGGTGTTAGTGGGCTGTAATTGCGGTTTGCCAATTTGGGTCCAATGATCGCGAGTTAGGACATTAAAGTCGGCTCCCTCATCAATCAGTGCATTGAAGGTGGCCTTGTGCTTGGCAGTGACAGTTATGCTTAGATAAGCTAGTTCTACTACTTCCTCGTCCTCATCTTCAATCTCCATAATTGTGGCCACTTGTACATTGACAAGGGACTCTAGTATCGGAGGCTTGTATAATGGGTGAGTGGGAGGGTAGTACTTCTTGATGCAACTGCCATTGAAGAAGCCTATGCCCTCTCCCTCTAGGGTTTTGAGTTTAATATTACGAATTCTGCTGAGATGACACAGACTTTGAAAGGCCCTAGGCATCTAAACTTCATCTTCTGTTTATGACCCTTGACTGAATACAAGAGTACTAAGTCTCCCTATTCAAAATCGCATTGCTTGACATGCTTGTCAAACCAACTTTTGCATCTTGCCTTCTTACATATCAATGCATAGGTAAGTTGAGTTTTTGATAGGCGTTCTAGCTCAATTAGGCACTCTATCCATGTTTCTTTTCCATTCCATCTCTCTTGAAGAGTGATTCTCAGGCTAGGAACAAAGGACTCTACGGGTAGAATTGCTTCAGTTCCATAGGTCAACCTAAAGGGATTCTATCCTACAACCATTTTATAAGTTGTGCGGTAGGCCCACAAGGTTTCCATCAATTTGTTATCCCAGACGTTGTGCCGCGAAGCAAAGACTACATTGGTCAGGACGTTTACTAAAGTTTTATTAGTAGACTTAGCCTGACCATTCACCTGAGGATAGTAAGACGAAGACTCTTGATGGATGATTAGAAAGGTAGACAAGAGGTGAGCAATCACTTCATTAATGAAGTGCATGACTTGGTCACTAAAACCAATTTGATGGGGCAACCGAATCGTGAGATCACTCCCATAAGAACTTGGCGATGGTCCTAGCATCATTCTTCTGAGTTGCTCATGCTTTAGCCCACTTTGTGAGATAATCCATGGCAATGATGATGTATTTGGCTTGTGAATACTATGCCACATGACTAATCGTCCCAATGGAGTCAGCTCCCCACTTCTCAAAATGCTGACTTGCAATGATAGGGGTTAGCTCCATTTGATCCTTGCAAATTGGGACCTTATTCCATTGGCACTCATCACAGTGTTTTATGAATCGTGCTGCATCTTGGAAGAGAGTAGGCCACCACAGTTGAGACTACAATACCTTTCGGGCTATTGTATCTCCGTTGAAGTGTCCTCCTACAATCCCATCGTGTGCCTCTGCCAGTACGTCATGCATTTCATGCTTGCACACACATCTACGCAACAACCTATCTTGCCCCAGTTTATAAAGTTAGCCTACTATCAATTGATAGGGTTGGATTTTAAGGATGAGTCACCTAAGTCGAGCCTTCTTGATAGGACATTAAGGGAGTCCGTGCTTAAGCATTTGGACTATGTCATTTGCCCAATATGGCATCAAATTAGCTCTAAATAAATCTCTCTCGCTAGACAAGTGAAACAGATGTGCATCTGGCAATTCATCCAGGGGATGCCCTGTCCAGTAGCTTCTCCTATGGGGGTATGCGAGACATATCGTCAGCCATGTAATGTTGCTTCCCCTTGCATACCACCAGAGAGAAGTCAAATTCTAAAATAGGAGTAACCATCAAGCAATGAGCCCCGTAGCACAAGGTTTATTAATAAGATAAAGCAATGCCTAATGGTTGACAAAGAAGGTAAAAGGGATGGCCAAAAGATAATGCCAAAACTTCTTTACAGCAAATACCATGGCTAAGCCCTCTCTCTCCATT